>NC_081563.1:69832069-69928499 GCF_022355385.1 Mustela nigripes | reverse complement strand
CGGTACTGCCTCTTGTTCTTTTTTTTGTGTTGAATTTTTCCATCTTGTCATTTTGTCCAGATAAGAGTATATGAAGGAGCAAGTAAAATACTAAAGGGTGGCAACAACCCCAGGAAAATATGCATTAACCAAATTAGAAGAGATCCCAAATTGTGAGGGGGGAGAAAGGGGATAAAAAGAGGTTCAAAAAGGAAGAATGAAAAAAAAAGAAAAAGAAAAAAAAAAGGAAAGAAAAGAATTTAAAAAAAAGAAAACACATTAGACAATTATAAAAAAGAAAAATTATATATATTAGATAAACTAGTTAAAAAACCTTAAGAAAGAAAAAGGTAAAAGTTAAAAAAAAATTTTACCCGAAGGCGAGAAAAAAAAACAAAAAGTGAAGAAGATAAAAATTAAATAACTGAAAGACTAAAAAAAATCACAGGGAAAAAGCCATGAGTTCCGTGCTTGGCTTTCTCCTCCTCTGGAATTCTGCTGTTCTCCTTGGTATTGAGACCTCACTCCTTGGTAGGTGAACTTGGTCTAGGCTGGATTTCTTGTTGATCTTCTGAGGGAGGGGCCTGTTGTAGTGATTCTCAAGTGTCTTTGCCCCAGGCGGAATTGCACTGCCCTTGCTCGGGGCCGGTGAGTAATCTGCTTGGGTTTGCTTTCAGGAGCTTTTGTTCCCTGAGGGCTTTCCGTAGAGTTCCAGAGGATGGGAATACAAATGGCTGCCTCCTTGTCTCTGACCTGGAGGAGCTAAGAGCCCGGGGCCCCACTCCTCAGTGTGCCTTTAGAGAACAGCGCCCAGTTACTCCCGTCTGCCTGACCTCCGGCTGCGCTCCGAGCTCACCGAGGCTGCAACCCGTTCAAGGTAACACGGAGCTGTGAGCTTACTGTCGGCTCTTCTTTGTATCCGGCTTTCCCGTTCAGTACCTGCAAGCTCTGCGACACTCAGACACCCCCGATCCTTCTGTGACCCTGTGGGACCTGAGGCCACTCTGACCCCGCGTGGGCTTCGTCCCCCGGTTAGCCTCTGGAGCGATGTCCCTCAGCGGAACAGACTTTTAAAAGTCCTGATTTTTTGCGAGGTTGCTCCACCGCTTGCTGGGAGCCGGCCCTTCCCCCCGGGGTCTATCTTCCTGTTGCTTTGGATTCACTTCTCCGCGGGTCCTACCTTTCAGAAAGTGGTTGTTTTTCTGTTTCCAGAATTGCTGTTCTTCTTCTCTTCAATCTGCCGATGGATTTTCATTTGTTTGCCATCTTTAGGTAAGCTATCTAGCTGATCTCCGGCTAGCTGAAGTAGTCTCAGCCTGCTACTTCTCTGCTATCTTGACTCCTCCCTTCTGTCTTAAATATATTTTTAACCTTAAGGATTTTCAGATTAAAGATTAAAACATTAGGCAATGACTACTTGGAAACTGAAATTATGCATTCAAATTTCACGGAAGGTTTTATTTTGTTTTTATTTTTTTATTTCCATTCTACCCAGTGTAAAGATCAAAATGAACAATTATCTTTTCTATATGTTTAGTTTCTTTCTAATTTACCTTGGGGGCACCCAGCTTTATATAGAATATCTGTTTAGATTACACACTCAGCTCTGTCATTGTCTCTTGTACTTTTATCAAGTTCACAAGTTCATTTTGTTTGAAAGAAACCCCAGGGCAAAAGCTGACCTCAGTGTGAGCTTCTCTGACTTTCCACTTCTACTTTGTTTGGAGGCCTCTGAATATTTATTTGTAAATTTCTCCTTAGCTCAGCAAAGGTTTTAAAGAGTATTTTACTTAACTATATTTTGGCTACTGTTACTATTCGTTCTGGTAGGGGTTTTATCGAGGTTATCTGTTTAGTCATGCTTCAGGAAACAGAATTTTCTCCTTGATGACTTGTAGCTGAAATCTTTTGCCTATCTTTATGAAATTCCCAATGGCAACAATTTCTTTAGAAAATGGAGACTTTCTAATCTAGGATTCATTTGCTTTCTCTGTCTACTCCAATTAACAGTTGACCAAAAAAATCCTTAACTTTCTACTTCTTGAATTTCCAATACAGGATTCTCTCATTACCTCCATAATACTTCTCAGCTTTTTTTTTTTTTTTTTTTACTGAACCATCTTTTTCTGCCAACTCTTTTATTTTTGTTGTTCCCATGTGTAATGATTAATTTTTTGTGTCTCCATGCCTAAACTGTTGTGCCCAGTTACTTGGTCAAAAACCAGTCTAAATGTTGCTGTGAAGGTACTTTCTATATGTGATTAACATTTAAATTACTTAAAACTAATTTAAGTAAAGTAGATTGCCCTTCATAATGTGGGCAGGCCTTATCTAAACAGTTGATGTTTGCCTTAAGCAAAAAGACTAAGTTCTCCCAAAGAAGGAATTCAGACTCTATATTGCCTTGTACTACATCAAGTCTTGCCAGCATTTCCAGCCTGAAGGCCAGACCTACAAATTTGAAATTAGCTTGTCCCCACAAATACATCAGCCAATTAAAAAAATATATATTAAAATTCATACTGGAAAAAAAATTAAAACTAAATTTTAATACAACTATATGTACACACACGTGTGTGTGTGTGTGTGTGTGTGTTTGAGAGAGAGAGAGAGAGATGTTTCTCTGGAGGATCCTAAGACAGATTTTAGTACTTGGAAAGTAGAGTTCTGCTCTAACAAATATCTAAAAAATGTGGACATGGTTTTGGAATTGGCTAATGAATAGAAGCTGGAACAATTTTGAGAAGCGTGATTAAAAAAATGAAAAAATATATCCTTATAGAGGTTGTGGGTAGAAACATGGAATTCATGGGAGATTGTGGTGGGGGTTTAGGAAAAAAAAAGACAAAAACTATAGAGGAAAACGTCTTTTGTCATAGAGAATACATATGTCATCATGAACCTGGAAATACAAATGTTAAAGAAACTTCTGATGAGGTTTCATTTGGGAATGAGGAAGATGTTATTAGAAACTGGAGCTGAGATTTCTAAGCGATACATTGATGATGCAGCTTGGTTTTTCCTTACTGCCTATGGCAAAATTTAGAATAGATAAATTGGAGAAGGACTGTTAAGCAGTAAGAAACTGGCACTTGATTTGGAGGATTCTGTACTTATCCAGATAGTGTGCTCTGGAAACAAGACCCCTTGCTGAAGAGATTATGTGTGCGACTTGTGGTCCAGTCACCCATCTCAGGAAAAGCTAGTTATAGAAATGCTATTATCCTGCAAATATCTGTGAAGGAGCAAGAGTGTAGTGGCTTGAGCCATGTTTATTATGCATCTCTGCCTTCATGTCTTTTCAAAATATATCTAAATAGTAAGTTCGTATACCTATCATTTTCCTATATAATTCATCTTGATTAAATACCTTTTTATTCACTGCCTCAATTTCAGATTAAACTTTCCTTCTGCATCACTGTCATATTTAATTTATCCCAAAGCAATTTTCAATAATTATATCTTAATACTTTTGTCATCCTTAGTTCAGACTCTCTAGATACTATTTATAATATCTTAAATTGGGAAGAAGCACTTTATAGCATTATTTAGATTTAAGTTTAATCCTAGATGTCAGAGGCATTAAACTTTCAAAGTCCCTGAGTCTTTATTTATAAACTTTTTTTCCCTGAAATTCAGATCTTATAACGTCAATTTCCTAATTAAAAACTAAATTAAAAAAAAAAACCTTAGAAAGCTTCCTAGCTCATAAGAAAATCTCTAAATTCCTTATATTAGCAATTGTATTTATTTTCACAACTCTTAACACCTGCCTTTTCCTCTAGCCTCTCTATTCTGCTTGCATTTTTTCTTTCTCTCTTTTTTTTAATTTTTTAAAAAATATGGAACGTTTCACGAATTTGCGTGTCATCCTTGCGCAGGGGATATGCTAATCTTCTATGTATCGTTCCAATTTTAGTATATGTGCTGCCGAAGCTAGCACTCTGCTTGCATCTTATATACAAGTAACACTGAACTATTTTTATTTTCCTAAAAACACTGTTCACTGTTTTTTTTTCTTTTTCTTTTTCTTTCCTTTTTTTTTTTTTTTTAAATGTGTTCTCTCTGCCTACAAGGTCTTTCTGTCAGTTCAGTTGCCTGGCATACACTTTTTAAAGTCAAAGACTAGGATCCTTTTTGCTGGGGAGCAGTTCCTGAATTCACATACTTAAACATTTTCTCTACTTTTTGTAAACAATGGCCAGTGTCTATCAGAACATGTGTTATATTTATATGTTTACATGTCTTTATCTTGCTAATAATGTGGATTTTTTGAATGTAAGGATTGTGTGGTTTTCATTTTGATCAGAAGGCATGGACATTGTTTCAGAGTCAATAATTCCTCATTACATGAGTGAATGAGCATAGTGATTACATACAAACTAGCTGATTCAAGTTAGGTCACATCAAATGAAAACTTCTATGGAGCACATGGATTGAACCTATGGTGGCCAGATTATAGTTTGCCATTAGGTCTTGGTAACTATAAGACATTTTTGGAGGACCCAAATAAAAATTAAATCATCATCATTTAAGTGACAATGATTAGATACTAAGTCATCTATACAAATATAGTTGTATATAGTAGCTATGATTAAAAACAGTTAGTCTACTATGATATTGAGAAAATAAACAGGGATTTCTCAATTCTTTATTATGCTTATATTTTCCAGAAAATATATATAATCATATCTAATTAAGTCACTGCTAAGGCTTGCTGACCCACAAGTCATTTGTTTTTATATGATGACTGTCTGTATCTATGGTTGGAGCCATGTCTTGATTTTGAAATTTAAATAATTTAAATAATCATAATTTCCAACTTTGTAGTGAAGAGGCACCTCCCTATAATCTTAAAGTAGAGCAACATTCACAACCTTGCTCTGTTATCACATTGTTGTATACCTTGAATATTTATATCACTTCTGGTTGCCTCATTTGTAAGATAACAATAACAGTGTTTACATATACTACCTCCCAAGTAATGTTGCAAAGCATAATTAGCCAACACATGCTGTTGAAACACTAAAAATGTGAGAAAACACTTTGTATTTTAAGTATTTTTTACAAGACTTCCCTGTTTTAGCTTCAAGAGAAGTATGTTGTTTTCCTTGGACTGGTTATTTATAAATTAAAAAAATAAGTTTTTATTATTTTTGTAGGAACCATGTAGCACTCCATAAACATATACTTCTGGAAAAAAGAACTTCTAAAATCCATCAGAATCTGTCTTCATCAACTTAGTAAACAGTTAGGTGATAGTAATTATCAGGTGAATTTCAATTTCATAACTCCATTTTCATGCTGGTATCTGTACCAATGCAAAGATACTTGTAATGGAATTGCCATGAATGGAGGTGTTTTACACAGATCTAAAAATATTTTTAGGTAAATCCTCAGATTATTTTGGTGTTATATAGTTATTCAACACTTTTTTGACTTGTAGAATATTTTATTGCATGTGAAACCATACTTTTTCTTTATAAAACCCAGAGTTGTTGTTTTGACTTAAAAAGATCCACTCCAGAATCCAGATGCTTCATACTGTCCAATGAGAGAGATGTAGGGAAGTTCACCAAAGCTTGTTAAATGCCATCATCTTCAATTACCCTCCAGTTATTAAAGTTTCTTAAGAAAACCTGACACTTCTGTTTTACTAAACGCACCTGCACCATTACCATGTCCCATAGATGTATTATAGATGTCACTGTTTTCTTCTCCATTGGAATCTTTCTGGTCAGTATGAGCTGTCGGCTTAAATCTAACTCTCTCTGCATTTCTGCATGTGTGGAGCAGAAGTCAAGTCCCTGAGCACATTTCAAAGCTGTTCGTTTGCCCTTGAAGTTTTAAGTTTCCCTTTTTCTTGGGGTGGGGGAAGATCGTGATACTGAAGATGGTCATGCTCCCTGCATTGCTTGTTCTTCATAATATTCCAGTTAGCTCTAAGAGAAATCTCATATATCACATATGATAGAAGAATGTTTGCTTACTTCAGAATTTTTGTTAACAGCCTCAAAACATTATCTATTTAGTCACAATCTGGCCATTAATTAGTTGCAGCTGAATTTGGCTGAGATTGATCTTTTGTCTATATTAATTGCTCAGATTAAAAACAATCATTTTAAATGCAGTATTTGGGTCTTGGAATCAAGTTCTAAGCAAACAGTCCTTTTTGTGCACTTTGAAATGACCACTGACGACGATGCATTTGATTTTGTTTCCTCGTTAGAAGAGCCTTATATCACAAGGAATTAACAGGTTGCAGCAAAACATGGACCTAATTCAAACTTCAGTCATACTAAACAAATCACATAACATTGTATTGCTTGTAATGATTGAATTCATTGATTACTTTTTCTTAATGAATTGTTTACCCACCCTATATACGTATAGTTAATATCATTTCTATTCCCAATCTTGTCATTTTTAAAATTGTGAAAGAAGAGGTTTCTTTGGGATTGATACAAAAGACTTGTTAATCTTTGACTACTAATTATGAGAATAGTTGAGGGTAACTTTGAGAAAGTTTGCTGAAGATTTCAGTTGCTAAGCAGAGGATCTTGCATTTTAGTACTGTAAATAATGGGAAACGACTGAAAATGTTTGAAGGAAAGGTAATTGGAAAAGGAGGGCTTTTTTTCAGCTTTACTGAGATATAATATATTGACATGTACAACATTGTGTAAGTTTAAGGGGTACAAGGTGATGGTTTGATATACATGTATATTAAGAAATGGTTAACACAGTAAGACACATTGTGTATATGTGTGTGGTGATAACATTTAAGATATACTCACTTAAGTATTTAATTCCATACATATAATTCTGTAAAGTCACCATGCTGTGCATTAGATCTCCAGAACTCATTCATTTTACGCCTGGAAGTCTGTTCTCTTTGGCCAACATCTGTCTGCCCATTTTCCATATTCCCCAGCTCCTAGCAACCATCATTCTACTCTGTTCTGTAAGTTTGGCTTTTTTCGGGTTCCACGTGTATGTGAGATCATACAGTCATACAGTATTTGTCTTCTGTTGTCTGACTGATTCCACTTAACGCAATGACTAAGAAGTCTTTTTATCTTATAAGTTGGTAATAGGTATGTTTGTATCTGAGTTAACTGAATTGCTTGCACATGACCAAGTTCACTAATATGCTGGCAAACAAACTGGCTTATAGTATACACATGGAGGGGGCCAGGCAGTCATGCAAGGCATATTCAGAACAGATTGTGAAGAAGTGGACATTGTATTAATAGACAGATCCCTGAGAAATTCTGTTACAAAGAGAATGGAAAAAAAGGCCATACATGGAGGGCAACATGTTGTCCAGGGAGTTTTCTTTAGGATTTTTGAACATTAATGGATATGAAAAGTCTGAAATTTTTCAAGATATTTATAATGGTTTTGCTTTCATTAATAATCTTTAACTTTTAAAATTTAAGCTAGCATAATGTCTAATGCCACTTAAAGTCTTAAATAGACAACTATATTAAAATAAAATAAAATTAAATGATGTATATGGTCAATAGGCTTTGAGGCTTAGAGAATATTCCAAATTATAAAGGAAACAATAGGGTTGGATATTATTTTGAAAAGAAAAAAATCCTATGAAAAATTTTAACCAACAGTTAATTAAAAAGTTTAATGTTATGAATTACCTCTGACTTTTCCACAGTTGTAGATAGAAACTATGACTTGCTATTCTTAAAAGGGAGTGCATGTGTGTGTTTATAATAAATATGGTGTATTTTAAGTACCAAAGGGATGAAAATATTTTCAAATATGAGTACTCAGAAATATTTTCAGCAAGACACAAAAGCTGTAAGGTTCTGTATTAAATGACTGAAAATGCCCCTTTATATTGTAGATGACCTCATTGCCAGTGTGAAAAATATTATTAATGTGTACTTTTAGAACATATTTTTATTACCTTTGCTTTATCATGATAAGTGCAAAAATACCATTATAGACCACAAGGCTATAATAAATGTTAAAATGCATTCTATCTCAAGTTCAATCATGTCATAACAAAAATCCAAATAGAAAAATATGTCTTTAATAACAGTTTCTACCACAAATCTGAATATACCTAAATCTTAATTCTTACTTTGCTTTGCAGTTTTATATTAATTTACATGGCTGTTATTACTTGTTGGTATGCTCAAATGCCACTACATTTTTATGAATTCTATCCTTTCTCGTGCTCTTAATATGTATTTGTTGTATGCCATTTCCAGTGTCTCTTGTAAACAAGATATTTCAATGTGACTTTTTCACTTAATGAATATTTTACATGAGTCAGTCAAACCATAAACATTCTTTTCTTTCCCAATCTGCTTCGTGCCTTGAAAAAAATACCATAAAAGGTAATCTGCCAGAAGATAGCCATCTTAATGAGTTGCTGTTTTCAGAAACAGTAATAATCATTAGACACAGATCCCTGGAAACCTAAGGCAACAACATTCACCTGGAAAATAACACAATTCAATTATAAAGAAAGTTTCTGAATGTAAAAGCATTAAATTTCTCATTTTCATACTTTCCATTGCCATTTTGAAGTCATCATCACCTTATTGCAGCTCTAGTTTTACTGGTTTACCAAATCCAAACCTGCTTTCACAAGTACTAGCAACATCTGTGAAAACATGAATTACAAGTTCCCCAAGAGAGATTTTGTTGTATTATAATTTTAATAAAACCTACATGATGAGGCACTATTAGTACTATGATACATGATGCTACATTTCTTTAATTAAAGAAAAGTCATAAAATATAGGAAATATTGTCTCTTGATTGATATATCAGAGCAACTGATAAGTTGGTAAACTTACTTTGGGTGAATAATGTGGATTTGTCCACAATCTAAAATTTAAAACACGTTTATAGACATACAGGAAGCTAAGCCAGAATTTCAGCAATCCAATACAGGCTCCACATGCATGTTTATCTCACCATTTAAAATGTTATGTGCTTTCATTTGGCTCCAGAAACTCAAGCATTTAGGGGCATTTTAATTGATTTTAAGTTTAAGACATCTTCACTGAAAGACTCTCAAGAGAAAAACATCTCATTTTGATAAGCAATCTCCCAGGCATGCACTCACCCAGTATTATGCATTTATATATTATATTGTACCCATATTATAGATAGAATGTTCAACTTGAAATAACTGACTCTGTGCTGGCAGAAAAAGGCAGGGTATAGGAGAATTTACAAGATAGACTAGGTTTCTCCCATTTTACAGTAAGTTGTAGATTTGCACCTTATATTTGATGGTGTGATTTTTCTCTAATTTTGTGTTTTTAAAAAATGTATCATTTATTTTCCTCAATAAAGTGGCCAGGGCATTGAAAAAATAGTAACTGGATTAGAGATGAGAGATTGATATAAAACCAAGATAACTACTTCCATAGCATGTAATAGTTAACCATTTAGAAAAATCCATGCCTAGATTTATCTTGCTCATTTATTACATATTTGCATATTTGTACAAATACAGCTGCATTATAAACCACATGGCTGAAAATGTATCCATTAGGGGAAAGCAAGGGATAACATAAATCTTGACCCACACTAACCAAACAGACTCAGAAAGGGTTAAATTTTCCTCCAAACACTCAATATACTCCTTCAACACTAATGATGCAGTGTAGATTCTTTTATTTTTATTTTTATTGTTTTGAAGATTTATTTATTTATTTAACAGAGAGCCCTGGAGAGAGATCCACAAGGGAGTGGAGAGGGGCAGAGGGAGAGGAAGGGAGAGAATCTCGTGCAGACTCCCTGTTTGAGGGTAGGGGGGGCGGGGCATGAGACCAATGACCTGAACTGAAACCAAGAGTCGGACACTTAACCGATGAGAGCTGCAGGTGGCTGGTGTAGCTTCTTTTAAATCAGAACACTCATTTTGAGAAGGTGTATCACTTCTCGTTTTACAAAGAATGAATGAATAATTAGGAAATGGAGATAAGTTTTATCCTTGAATTTCTTAAATTGTTAACAGATATCTTCAGGTTTCATTCAGTTTTAAGTTCTGTTTATGATGTGTCAAAGAAAAATTGCAACAGACAAGTTAAGGAAGCATGGAAGACTCCATTCAAGACTGTTGCAATAGGCAAGAGAGATTGAACTCAACTCCTCCCAAACAAAAGACTGGAATGTCTTTGAGTACTAGTGTGAGTTAAGGCAAAAGTACTAAAGGGATGGTGGTGGGGTTAGGTTGGTCATTGTGATTAGGCCTTTTTTGTTTACTTCTTAATATTTATGGAAACAGGCTCCCCTACCCAACACCCATGAGCAAACACGCACACACTCCCACATGCATGCGTACATGTGTATAATTCTCTTTGATGATTACATTTCAAAGGAATGGCTTCCAGAACCTTGAGAATGACATTCCTGGGTTGTAAACCAGGCAAGAATCTGTGAGAATATTCACATCTCAACAAGGCAGGGAAAGAATTTATAAGTGACAGTTTTCTAAAGCATATGCACCAAGGAAAGGGAACTCAAGAAGCAGTAGTTAGGAAAAAAATTGTGTAAGGTTTAGTCATGCTGAGGGGAATATTGTCTTGGTCAGAAGTCAAATATAGAAATTAGAATGTATTTTCTAGTATTCTGTAGTAGTAGAAGGGAATCGTATATGTGTATTTCTTGTTTCATAAAAAAAATACTGTTCAAATTCTGTAGGAGAATAGGTGTCATTGTCTCCACTGCTATAAATAATGCATGCCCCTTTTTTTTACATAACAAGTCAGTTTACTTTACTATAAGGAGAGGGATAATAGTACCTTCATATGGTTGTTTATCACTGGGATTGATTAAAAATGTATGTAGAGCTATTATGACAGTTCAAGATCATAGACTATACTCAGATAAAGGATAACAGTTAGATGTCATTAATGAGTATATAGTCTCTAGGTTCTGTTTGAAAATCATTGTATGGTTCAATGATATAGATTATTTGATGATACAGATTATTATGGAGAAAATAGATTATAATGGGGAAAATTTAATATCTATTAAAACAACTTTTCTATTCACTATATATAGCTATATTACTTCACTTTTATTTGGGTTTATAAGTATATATACACCCGACCTACAGATTCCTACTGGAAAAATAATTATTGTTTCTTTTTCTTGATAATCTAGTGTTCTTAGGATAGTAATGGGACTAAGGAACAGACCCTTTCTCACCATTTTTGTTCCATAACTTGGTTTTCATTGTACTTGAACATAGTTATTACACTAATTCACAACTATTACTATAGTCAAAGCTTGAAAGCACTGTAAGCTTGGCTTTATTGATTAGCAATCGAGATAAGCTAAAAGATGAGGAGAGCTGGGACTTAAACGCTCTTCTGTGCCTATATTGCACGCTCTTCCCATGATATGACAGAAGTTCTGGTATGTAATATACTCTTGCAAGGTTGTTGAGCACTGGAAGGATCAGAAGTTATTTTTAAAAATAGTTAGTAGCTATGCAGTATTTTCTCCAACATTTTTTTACAGAAGTATCAAAGCAGAAAAGTTTCAGCTAACATCCATATATCTGCCTAGATGCTGACATTGATATTTTACTATACATTGTTCTATCACATTGTGAATTTTAGCTATGCAGTTTTAACAGATTGTTTCCCCCCCCCCTCACTGTAGTACAGCTTCCCAGTCTGCAAAATGGGAATATGTGGTATCTATCTCATAATGTTCTTTGATAATTACCTAGGACAGGATTTATAATTGATCAGCAAAATACTTGGAATAGAATGAATCATAATTTCAGTGAGCAGTTATCCTTCCATTCAAGGAAACAATTCATGCAGAAAAAAAGCTGCAAGTAGTTACATTCATCATCAAATACAGAACTTTCCCAATAGAGAATAATTATATTATTCCCTTCAGGTTACTTCAGGTTTAGGTTAACAAAAAAGTCGTTTTAACTTCCTGATCTCTTAAAATATACAAAGTGTACTGACTCTATCCCAACCATCAATAATCTTCTGACTACCTGGTGAATATTCAGAAATGTTGAGATGTTGAGTCGTACAGTACCATAGGGTTCTGGTCAGATTTGGATGTTGGATATACTGGCTCTTAAAATCAATGTTTCATCAGGCCAGATGTTAAATAAATTTGTTTTCTTACCCTGAGTAATGGTACTATTTCCTCTCCCATAGAGCCACTAGAGATGTCACTTCTAAGAACATTCATTTAGGAAAACCTTCACTTCTAAAGTTATTTGTTAGTGCATTTTGTAGGGAAAAAAGACAGTCAAGGCCTCAAAGCTGAAATAACATTAAGGTACATTAAGGTGACACTGATTAGGGGCACCTGGGTGGCTCAGTGGGTTAAAGCCTCTGCCTTAGACTTGGGTCATGATCCCGGAGTCCTGGAATTGAGCCCCCCATCAAGCCCAGCACTGGGCTTTCTGCTCAGTGGGGAGCCTGCTTCCCCTCTCTCTGTCTGCCTACCTCTTTGCCTGCTTGTGATCTCTATCTTTGTCAAATAAATAAATAAAATCTTAAAAAAAAAAGTTGACACTGATTAGAGAAACATGTTTAAGAGGTTATAAAGAATGAAAAGGGCTAGTAGCAAAGCATACAGACTTGAGTTAACCCAGAATAATGATTTATTTTTTTAGATAACAGATTGAAATGAGATTGTATAGGTTGTGTTATGTAGCTAATAAGGAGGAAAAGTTGCTTGATTTATATCCACCTTTACAATTCTGATTGGGAGAGGATACCCGAAAGAATAGAAGTTGAAAACTAAAGTCAAATTAGGACCACACTTGGCCCCATTGGTCTTGAAAGAATGTATCAGAAAATCTCTTGAGTCTCACCTCTAGCACTGAACTCTATGGCCTTTGATTTTCTCATCCATAAAATTAGAATGTTGATAAAGTATTGTCTCTAATTTGATTACCAGTTTTGAAACTAGATGGAGGAAGAATTGAAACTGTAAACAAATATATCAGAAGATTTTGATTAATGGAAGAATATACTGTTTTCTCCTATTTTATAGGCAATATTAACAAAAATTTATTGGGTATAGAGAAACCAACAGAATAGCAATACTTTGTAGAGAAACAGCTATTGTTATGCTATGTTAGTGAGCATGTAAATTTGTAGGATTTGTCTGGCAGAATTTCAGTATTGGTAATAAGTTAAAACAGGAAATTGCATATGACTCGTATGACGTCAGTTCATACGAGTTAAAGAAGAAGAGTTGCATGGACCTTCCATGTGTATTTTTATGCTCATTCACTTGCAGAGCACACATCTGAAAAGATGCATATGGAACAGTTACCTGTGTCTATTCAAGGAAAGTATTATAAAGAAGTAATGATAGAAGATATAAGAGTTTTCACATTTATTTAGGAAAACCTTATAAAGTGTTCTGCTTTTAGTTTGAAATTTAATGTATTTTGTAGGAATAAAGGACAGCAAAGCATCTTAAAACGTGTTAAAGCAAGTGAATTGAAAAAAAATCCTTTTTATTATAAGACCGTACGAGAATTCAGTTAACATGGTGAAGTAAGTATTTTAATAGAAAAAAATCCTACTTTCACTTCAAACAATATAATAGAATGGCTGTAGGTTGAACAAATGTGCTTGCCATCTTTGAATATATAAATTAAAGAATAGAAATCATCTAACAATAACAGTATAGCATGAAAGAAAATGAATGAGTTTATTTTAAAGATACAAAAATTCTAGTTATTAAAATTGATAAAATGGGTAAGAACAATGGTCGACTAAAATTAAAATGGGAAATTTGTAATTGGAAGATACATTTGTTATTAATTCTGCAGCTGAAAGAAAAACATGGGAAAGAAAATCAGAGGATTTGGAAGGATGGAATGAAATGGTATCACAATAGGAGAGAATGGAGGAAGTTAGTATGAGAAGAGATAATTACCAAGAAACATTTAGTGTTAAATATAATCAAGAATCCTCAGAATAATAGCACAAAAAGAGTCCCTAAAAGGATAAGTCAAAATAAACACATAAGGAAACACAACACGGTAAGACTGCAAAGCATTTGAAAGGTATATTTCTGACCTAGTGATAGTGAAAGATCTCTTTAAAAAGACCACCCCAAATAAACTATAAGGATAAACATGGATGGATCTAACTACCTTAAAATTTGTGTTTAGGGGTGCTTGGGTGGCTCAGTGGGTTAAAGCCTCTGCCTTTGGCTCAGGTCATGATCCCGGGGTCCTGGGATCAAGCCCCGCATCGGGCTCTCTGCTCGGCAGGGAGCCTGCCTGCTTCCCTTCCTCTCTGCCTACTTGTGATCTCTGTCTTTCCAATAAATAAAAAAAAAATCTTAAAAAAAAAATTGTGTTTAACAAAAGTCTTACTGGTAGTTGACAAATTGGAAGAAGGAGTTTTTCCTTCACTAAACTTGAGAAGAGATTAACATCCGGAATACATAAAGAACTTGTGGACACTAACAATAAAAGCAAAAAAAAAAAAAAAAAAAAAAAAGGTAATAATATATGGTCAAATGATGTAATTTGCCAATTGTAAAAGATAAGATTTCAAGATTAAGATATGATAGGAATCAGAGAAAAGCAAATTATGTAATGAGATATTTGTACCATTGGAAGACAATTACTAGGAGGATGCATAAAAATATACAGAGGAAAACACTTCTTGATGCTGCTGGCAGAGAACAGTATTAGAAGCCATTTGTGAATGCAGTCTGGTGGTACTAAAGGCTAATATTTGCGTATCCTATCAGATTATCACATTTTCTGGCATATTTCCCAGAGAAAAATTTTTCACATACTCAAAAGCAACATTAATGTGTTGTTAATCTCAGTATCTTTTTACCCTCACAGGGAACTGGTGGCAGGTATAGTCCATGATTAGGGAAATGTATTAAAAACAAGTAAAGAAATTGTGCTTTGAGTATACTATATAATAAGGGGGTACAATAAAACAGCAAAATGAGCAGATCATAAAAACAATTCTCAGCAAAAAAGTAAAAAACATAATGAAATTTAGATCATGTCACTATCAAAATCACACATACACACAAATATGCAAGTGTGCATAAGAATTATATCAAACTTCATTAGAGAATATATCTATGAAAAAGTGAAATTTAAGGCACGGTTCTGTTTCCTGTGTATAAATCATACTTTATTGTTTCCTTGCATTTCTCGTAAGATTTGTTGAAGACTGGATGTTTTTTAAAGTATAAAATTACAAAAAAGATTGGAAATTGGAAAACAGATTCTCCTTCCTCTTGAGGGTTATTCCTGCTGCTTATAGATGTCATTTATTTAAGTAACCTTACTGAACTAATTTTTAAATTCCTATATTCTTGGTTGTGTGGGGCCACTGAAATCTCTGTTCCATTAGCTTGGTGATTGGATAGCAGATAGGCAGAAATTTCCTTAAATGTTTGGAAGCAAAAAATAATTTTAAGCCTTTAAAAGATGGGTTCTGTATTGGAATATGCCTTCAAAGCACAGCTTAACCTCTGCTTCTTATTTTTACAAAGGCTAAGTGTTATTCAGAGATAGAAGCTTAGGGCATTTTCAGGTATTTCCTGAGCATGTGTACAGGAGCTTGTGGCTTTCTAGTTTCCCAAGAATGTGTTGGAGCTTTTCTAACTTATTCCCCCCAAAACATCATTTTGTCATCTTTCCTCTCAAACATTTTAGTTAGTCTCTTGTTTTCCCCAACAGTGATCCATTGCCCTAGGCAGTAGTGACTAACATGTTTGCCTGTAAATGTTTCAGACAAATGCCCCCTGAGTAGCTAGTTCAGCACTCAGAATGTTCCGAAACGCCAAAGACAAGTCCTTTGGACATCGCCCATGGATGCAGTGCATGGGTCAAAATACAGAAACACAGTGCACTTGCAAAATGAGCTCATTCTGCAACTTTGGGTACCAGTACCTATACCAAGAAAGGGTTGTTACTATGCTACGAAGGGAGGGATGGGACTAGGGTAGGTAAAATACCACAGTTCTCTTTATTCTTACTGAAATTCAGCCACTTTTTCTTGATTATGCATTTCTCTGGTTGCTATAAGATTTTCTTCCTATAAGTATCTGAATTAAAAAGAAATTGATTCCGGGACGCCTGGGTGGCTCAGTTGGTTAAGCAGCTGCCTTTGGCTCAGGTCATGATCCCAGCGTCCTGGGATCGAGTCCCACATCAGGATCCTTGCTCCGCAGGGAGCCTGCTTCTCCCTCTGACTCTGCCTTCCACTCTGTCGGCCTGTGCTCGATCTTGCTCGCTTTCTCTCTGACAAATAAATAAATAAAATCTTTAAAAAAAAAAAAAAGAAATTGATTCCAATAGCTTTTGCCAGTTTATTTGTTGCTTTTATGAAGGGATAGGGTTTTGGTACTTTTTACTCTGCCATTTTCCCTAATGTCCAGAGCCATATATAACATTTAAAAACATGAAGAAAGCAGTTGAGATTATCTTCTAAATGTATTTTTTAATATGAAGAAGCAAATTAGAAATTAAAAATTTAATCAGATTTTCTTTGCTGTGAGTAAGCAGAATGTTTCAGACATAGGTATGTCTGAACATAGTATATATTCCAACCCATATTTGAAATTATTAAAAGATGACTAACTGGAAGCTAAACTTCAGTATTTTTTTTGGTTTTATTTTATTTTTTAAAAATAATCTCTACCACCCAATATGGGGCTTAAACTCACAACCGTGAGCTTAAGAGTCAAATGCTGTTCTGACTGAGCCAGCTCATTCCCCTACTATGTTCTTCATTTCCCCCCCGCCACCAAGTCTGTTTCTGTGTTTACTATTTCTTTAATGACACAAGGTCGAAAACATTAAAATCAGTTTTGCATTATCTTTATTCATATTCTATAGTTCATAAACTATATGGTAGTAGTAGTAGTAGTAAACTATACTGTAAATTGTCAGGACCTCATTTCTTTTCTTTTCTTTTCTTTTTTAAAGATTTTATTTATTTATTTGACAGACAGGGATCATAAGTAGGCAGAGAGGCAGGCAGGGAGGGGGAGAAGCAGGCTCCCTGCTGATGCGGGGTTGATCCCAGGACCCTGAGATCACGACCTGAGACAAAGGCAGAGGCTTAACCCACTGTGCCACCCAGGTGTCCCTGGACCTCATTTCTTAACACCATCTTCTCTAAACAAATCCATTGCAACAGGTTCCTGGCTGAAGAGTCTGCCTCTAGACTCTTCTCCACTTAAGGCTCCAAAAGTAATTTTTTTTTTTTATCCCATCGTCATATTACCCAAATTCTGTAAGACCACAAAATAAATTTAATTGCTGGCCCTCATATAATGTGTCTGCTTCTACATCTACCTTAAGTCTCGTCTTCACTTATAACATCTAAATTATTTTTATCATTCATTCAGTTACAAATACCACTTATTTAAGGGCATTTTTCCTTCTACACAAAACCTTTTCACCTGTACACTGGATATTTTTACTAGCAACACTTTTTTCCTAGGCATTGTTTTATTGTAGTCTTTAAATATATACACATTTTGCTTCCTTGAAAATCTTCTGAGGGCAGAGATTGGCCTTTCCAACTTTGTGTCTAACCCTTACCTTTCTAGGTGTTTCGTATAAATTTGACTATCAGAATGCATCTGTTGAACTGAATTAAAACTGTAATTTAAATTGCTTATCAAAAGTTGGCAACATGTCATTAATTAAATGGATCATGCTTCATATATGTACAGACCATATGCTTTAATAATCATAAATATCTCCAACTATTGTTCTCTTGCTGCAACAGAAGAGGCAATTAACAGTTATTTTAGAAAAGTGTTAAATATTTTTCTATGTTGAAGAGCCCAGTGAGCAACTCTACAATATAAGCTGGAAAAAGTAGCATTTGTTCTTTTTTTACTTTATTCAAAAAAGAGCTTGTATTTATAGATTAGCTATGATTTCATAGACGTCTTCATAAATATTTGCATATGTTGAATCTAAAATATAGCTCCTGTATAAAAAATCATTAAATATGTCTCCTTTATAAAAGATCATTAAAGAAGAAGTGATATTATAATTGAAATTTTATTTACAGTCAAGGTTATTTTGTTACTTTTCCCTGTTTCCCAAATCATAATAAAGAGATATTTGTCTCCTTGCCTTTAGTCAAATGGTTGTAAATGGGCTTTGAGGGAATATTTTCCTTCACATTCCTTGACTGAGTTTTTGTTAGGCTGTGAGCCAAGTCATCCTTACTTCTTTAATATTCTTAGTAATTACTCCACACAGTGCTATTATTGCTCATTTTGCTCTACATTTGGATTAAGGAACAGACACAGATTAATTATCTCCAATTTCATTTGTCAGATTTCATCACTAATACAAAACACATTACTAGTCTTAAAGAATGGGTCATTTTTAAAGTAGTATTCTTACTGTGTAAGCGTTGGTAAGACTCGTCACTTCTGTGGTCCTTTCTGCATTGACTGGACCAGCAAAGTCAGTCTCTGGTGACAGCTCCATTCCATCCTAATTGTGTAATATTATCCTGACTTTTATCATTACCCTTTGAACTTTCTTAAGAAGTTTTATAGCTCTGATGCTAGTCATTTGGTTTTCACCACACCCAGAGAGGGACAGGAAGTGAATATGTTCATCCTCTTTTACATATGAGAAAACTGAAACCCAGAAAGATTAAACAAATTATTTAAGTTTAGTGGCAGAAACCATTTCTCTGGACTACTAGCCCTTTTCTATTTCTTTACTGTTTGCTGTGGGCCTTGGCTGATTATTATATTCCTGGGGAAAAATAGTATCCTGTCTTATATGTACTTGTTTTTATATCCTATCTTGAAGGTATGTTGGAAAACAAATAGTGCTCAATTTTGAGGCACCCCTCCAAAATCTTTTAAGCATGTATAGTTTCTATTCTGTGTGTGTGTGTGTGTGTTTTCTTTAAGGGATAGAACCATTATACTAAATAATACTAATTTTTTATTACTCTTTTAATTACCATATTTGAATGAACTGTTCAGTGAAGCACATGTCTATTGAAAATAACACCAAGAATATTGAGAAAGTATTGAAAAAGTTGGCCTATAGCATGATCCATATGGGAAATATCCCTTCCTTATCCCCCATCAACTTCTAATGAGCTTTACATAAATTATTTATTTTTTACTTCAAGGCTAGGTATATACAAAACTGTGAAAGGAGCAAAGTCATATGTGGTGTTTAAATTACTCTAATGGTAACCTTTTGATCCCACTTTCTGGCATCTTGCCTTGCCTAAGTATACATTAATACTGGCAAATATATGTTTTAAAGACTTTTATGATTTATTTTCATTCTAGTATTCTGATATAGAGATTAATATCATATAATCCAAATAGTGATGAATTCTAAGGAATTTAGTTCTATTGTAAAATAAATTTCAATTGTAGATTATATAATGATGCTTTACTTTTATATCAAGCAAACAGCTTCCTATCCATGGGAATAATCTTGCTAGAAGATGCAAGTAGAGGAAAATGAAAGGAAGGGGGTTGGGGTTACTTCCAAGCATCAAAGAATAAATGGCTAGTAATTAATATAATTTTTAATTTCATGGATATTTTCTCTCTCATGCAGGATTTAACAAATTAGAGTTAACTTTTTAGGTAGAATATTTTGTCAGATAAACCTCAGTTCAGGTTGATGAGGTTCCATAAGCAATCCCCAACCAGAGAACAGATTGGAATGTAGTAACACTGCTGTATTTTTAAAACTTTCTCATCACCTTCTCATTGTGTTGAAATGTTCTTGCTCCACACTTCTTCCTTTTTATGGGAATTTGATGTTGTAGTCAATAGCGATATCATCACAAATGTTTTTTTGTGGGGAGAGACAGCTGTGTTCACCTACAAGTAGTATGTACCAAGAAGAACTTAATTCAAACAGATGCAATCTAATTGAGACCCTGTAAGATGTCATCCCTTCCATAGACACCCATCTCAGAGCTTAGTAAAAACAAACCAACTGCAGACATTTTACATGCTTACACTTATTCTCAAGAAAATATTTTTGTAAAATTAGAAGCAAAAGGATTTATTTATTACCGATTTAAAAAAAACAAAGAATTAAGAACTTATTTCCCGTAGAGATTCTCTTTTACTTTCTGGGTTTTTGTTTAAACAAAAATTGTGTACTTTTTAAATTCATTCCTTCTAAATAATTTTCTGTTGGGGACACCAAGGTTATTGGACATTGCTATCATGATGCATGAGACTCTCTGTCACGCACCAATGCCATCATGATCCGTTTGCCAAAGGCAGAACTGCTGAATGATGGCCTATTGCTTTTCCAGGAAACTTATCTATTATCACACTAAGACATACATACAATGTTTCCATCTAGATGATTCTAGTCACTTGTCTCTTCACCTGTCAGTTGGTTTTCATTTGACTAAGCTGCTTTTCTATTTATTTATCCTCTGCTCTTTATTTCAAGGACCGGAAGCTTGCAGAACACATTCCCAAATCCTTTGCCAGATGGCCTCCTGTGAGGCTTGTTGAGATGAGGCATGTCATAAAGAAAAAGAGGGTTTTTTTTCCCCCTGAAGTGCCAGTCCCATCTCAGGATTTGAATACCTGCTGTTCAGTACCTCTTCAGTGATTCTAGCCCTAGTTATGTAGTAATTTTAGTTATATTGAGGTAGTTCAGACTTAGTACTACTCTAGGAGTTGAAATGATATCATTTTTCCTAACTTTAATTTCTAATCTGAAGTGCTCTTCAAGAACTGCCCTCTTTTTCCTATATTCCTTCAGTTACTTATGGCATATATGTAGCAAATTCCCTACTAAATCTTTCTTTGTTAACAATATCTAGAAATCTTTCTGTTTTCTCAAGTTCACTCTGACTGATACTGTACTTACTATGGGAAGTAGTCCCAAGCAATTGGTCTTTGCAAATGGCAATCTGGAAAGAGTTTCATGAATTGACTAGGCTTGAACATGATACTGACCTCATTGTTCAGTGGAATATGGGATAGAGTCTTAACTAGGAAGAGATAATTGATACTTCAAAATATTTTTTAAATCGTTACTTTATTTCAGCATAAAGCTGGTAAATATGTTAGGAAGCAAATAGGGTTTTACACCAGGGGTCAGAAAACTGAATTATGTAGGCCCATCTGTTTTTGTAAATAAAGATTTTTTTTAACTTAAATTCTTCTTAGCTCACATATGGTGTAATATTAGTTTCAGGTGTAGGATTTAGTGATTCTTCACTTACATAGAACATCCAGTGTTCATCACAAGTGCCCTCCTTAATACCCATCACCCATTTAACCCATCCCCCAACCCACCTCCCCTCCAGCAACCCTCAGTTTGTACTTTATTGCGAAGAGTCTGTTTTATGGATTGCCACTTTTTTCCCCTATGTTCATTTGTTTTGTTTCTTAAATTCCACATATGAGTAAAATCATATGGTATTTGTCTTTCTCTGACTGACTTATTTCACTTAGCATAATAGTCTCTAACTCCATCCACATTTTGCAAATGGCAAGATTTCATTCTTTTTATGACTAGTGTATTGTATACTGTGCATATATGTATTATGACTTATATGAATATTATATTTGTATGTAACATTACATGTATATATGATTATTTATCTATATAGATGTCACTTCTTTATCCATTCATTAGTTGGTGGACATTTTGGCTCTTTACATAATTTGACTATTGTTGATAAATGCTATTATAAACATCAGGGTGCTCGTGTCCCTTCAAATCAGTATTTTTGTAGCCTTTGGGTAAATACCTTGAAGTACAGTTGCTGGGTCATAGGGTAGCTCTATTTTTAACTTCTTGAGGGGCCACCACACAGTTTTCCAGAGTGGCTGCACCAGTTTGCCAGCAGTGTAGGAAATTGGAACACAACCATGCATTCATGTATGTGTATATATCAGTGGCTGCTTTTGTGCTACAGTGGCAGAATTGAGTGGTTGCACCAGAAATCCTGGGGGCTATTAAGCCTAAAATTTGTACTATTGGATTATTCAGGATAACTTTGCTGACCCATCATCTAGGCCAATGAAGGTAGAGTATCACATTGGATCAGGCTAGATTTGTTGATACTGGCATTTTTACTCAAACCCAGAAGTAAAATGTTTACTAGAGTAGCTCAATTAATTTGTAGAAGCCTGGATCCAAAACTGTCCCATATTCAATGAGGCTGAGATAACAGAAATTCTCTAGTATTGAAAAGATGGTTTAAAGGTAAAAGAATGTTCAATTGAATCTCTTATGTAACTCCCACTGCCCAAATATGTAACTGAAGAGTGCCTAGATTCTCTTTCTTCAATCCAGCATGATAAAATTTACCATTGGATCTAGCCCTTGTATCATTGTGGTACCTCCCCTCTTATCTGAGTGTTGGAGATGTGGCTATTAAAATCAGTACCCCAGTTTGAAATGGCATAGTAGGATCTTGAACTGAAAGTGCAAAGAAGCAGGCTTACCTACTCTGGTGAGAGTAGGGCTGGAACAATGAGTGTTGCAATTTGTGAAAGTTGTTGATAGCTAATTGATCATAGCAATGAAATAGATAGGCAGTTAATAGAACATTGCATGGCCCAGATAGTCAAGGATACTCTGAATGTGGTGAGCAGAGATCTGACTTGAATCATCTTACAGGTAGCAGCTCGTTTACGTCATGTTTACTTAATAAAGGAAATCTATGTCCCCTTGAGGAAGAATCCTGTTAACTTCTAGGTACTCTCTTTGTTTTTGTGGTTTGTTTTTTTTGTTGTTGTTGTTTTTTGTTTTTTGTTTTTTGTTTTTTTTGTATCCCAGTGGTCCACGACTTGTCAGAATATCCCCTTAAAAGAGAGAGAAAGTCTGTCAGTACACATATCTGTTACTATCACATCACAATACCCCCCTGCCCCCTTCTATACAAACATAACATACAGTGCTTAGTACTGTATTCTGCCTTTTTCATTTTGGAGGCATTTTGTTTATCTGTCTGAGTGTTTTGCTTCAAGTTATCTCTAGGGATGCCAGTTTAAATGAAGTTCCGATTAAACCAGTGCTCTGCAACAGACCTGGTGTAAGTACATGCTGTTCCTTGGGCCTTGGGATATAGTAAGTCTAAAGGTACTGAGTGTTTGAACCAGACAGGGATTCTTTATGTAGCCTTTAGCAAGCCTAGAAATATAACCACAGTGCCAGTCCCTGAGACATTTTAGGAAAGCCATGTTGCCAGATACTATTTATCTTGTAAGAACTTGCTCGTGGAGATGCTTCACCATGAAACATCAAGGACTATGTATGCATTCCATGTGTCACACTAGGAACCTGATCTATCTAACCTATCTAACCACAAAATTGAATGTGGCCTGTCAGAATTCACAATCCCTAAATAAATAGAAGTAGTACTTATATTTTCTAAAGATTTTATTTATTTATTTGAGGGGCACTTGGGTGGCTCAGTGGGTTAAAGCCTCTGCCTTCCACTCAGGTCATGATCCCGGGTTCCTGGGATCGAGCCCCACATTGGGCTCTCTACTCCGTGGGGAGCCTGCTTCCTCCTCTCTCTCTTTCTGCCTCCCTCTCTGCCTACTTGTGATCTCTGTATGTCAAATAAATAAATAAGTGAAAATCTTAGGGAAAAAAAAGATTTTATTTATTTATTTGAGGTGGAGAAAGAGCGAGAGAGCATGCACAAGCAAGGGGGAGGGGCAGAGGGAGTGGGAGAAGCAGGTTCCCCACTGAGCAGGGGGATGCATATCACAGGGGTCTTGATCCCAGGACCCTGAGATCAGGCAGCCCAGGAAGTAGTATATACTAAATTAAATTCAGACAAATCATGAAGATATGGTCAATACATGAATAGGAAGCTAAGAGTTCTAAGGCACCTATTCCTGCTACACTGATTAATCTCTCTTTTCCCACACCTGTGATTTCATATTGAGTTCCCAAAATTGCAACATTGAGGAAGAAAATTTTTGGATATGGTTCATGCACAGTTCTGCATGATATTTGACATAATATTAAAGGATATTATACCATGGCAGTTTGAGATGGTGCTGAAAATGGTGATAGCAAGTTCTTCAAATGAGTAGATATTAAATATTTTGTTTTCTACTTTAATGGAAAGATGATCAGTCTAAGTCCATTTTAAATTTTGGAGAGCAGCTCATAGTTTGGAAAAGTGGTTTAATAAGTATAAATAATGTGATTAGGGGGGCACCTGGATGTCTCAGTGGGTTAAAGCCTCTGCCTTCGGCTCAGGTCATGGTCCCAGGTACTGGGATTGAGCCCCACGTTGGGCTTTCTGCTCAGCAGGGAGCCTGCTTCCCTCTCTCTCTGCCTGCCTTTCTGCCTACTTGTGATCTCTGTCTGTCAAATAAATAAATAAAATCTTAAAAAAAAAAATAACATGATTAGGAGATGCCAGAGAAGTTAGAAGAGGCACATGGATGAATCTTTCAGAAGGAACATAAAATATAGAATATTTGCATCCTGTGACTCATCTCTAAATAGCAACAGTTACTGAAGAGGGTCTCAAAAGCAAAGGACAAGATGATCTGTCCTCTTTATATTGGTTAGCCTCTCTCTTTGACAGCTAGGTACTTGTTAGTGATCTTATCTACAAAGTCTTTATGGCTGTGAGCCTGAAGAAATTACGCTAAAACATAAATAACATAAGCTTCCCCTTAGGAAGGCTAATTTGGAGTGCAGCAGAGGGCTTGAACTCCCAACCCTTAGATCGAGACCTAAGCTGAGATCAAGAGTCAGCTGCTTAACTGACTGAGCCACCCACATTGCCCCAGCGAAGCTAATTCTTTTCTTGCTAGTACTCATGTCTAACCTACAAACTCCAGGAAACAGCCATGAGTTCCTAGTATGTTACCAATCTCAATAGGGACTAATCAAGCATTTGAAGTCAGCTTATTATATCAGACTCTCTGATCATGAAAGGGGTATAAACAATTGTTTTTAATGAGGATTTGCCTTTTCTACCACAGATACTTCTGCCAGAACTACCACTCAGGGACTTCCAGAATGTCAGTAATTTAATTCTGTGAAAGGTGTCTTTTGCATCTTTTCTTCTGGACACATAATTCATTTTGTTTATTTTAATTTTAAGTTTTTATTTAAATCCAGTTAGTTAATATACAGTACAATATTAGTTTCAGAAGTAGAATTTAGTGATCCTAAATGGTTTGCCTCTCTCTTTTTCTTTTTCCTTCTATATTCCTCTGTTTTGTTTTTTAAATTCCACATATAAGTAAAATCATATGGTATTTGTCTTTCTCTGACTTATTTCACTTAGCATAGTACAGTCTAGCTCCATCCACATGGTTGCAAAAGGCAAGATTTCACTCTTTTTTATGGCTGAGTAATATTACTACACACATGCACACACACACATACATATACACACCACTTCTTTATCCATTATCAGTCAATGGGCAGTTGGGCTCTTTCCATAATTTGTTGTTGATAATGATGCTATAAACATTGAGTGCATGTGTCCCTTCAAATAAGATGGATTAATTTGATTTTTATATCCTTTAGATAGATACCTAGTAATGCAATTGGTAGATTGCAGGGTGGTTCTTTTTTTAACTTTTGAAGAACCTCCATACTGTTTTCCAGAGTGGCTGTACCAATGTGCATTCCCACCAGCTATAAGAAGGTTTCCCTTTCTCCACATCCTCTCCAGTACTTCTTGTTTTCTGTGTTGTTAATTTTAGCCATTCTGACAGGTGTGAGATGATATTTCCTTGTTTTTGAGTTGCATTTCCCTAAAGATGAGTGATGTTGAGCAATTTTCCATGTGGACATATAAAACTCGTTTTAAAAAACAGAAGAACTGTAGCCATGGACTCATTGACATGAGACATAGTTTGACCAAACAGTGGATTACCTACAAGCAGTGATTCTACCAAATATGAAAAGATCTGTCAGAGTCTTAATATTTTGTTACCAATCTCTAAATATCTTTCTTCTTGGAATCTTAAGGGTGGTGTCTGTTATTCTGTCTGGATCATAACCCATACATCCTTCCACCTTCTTTTTTTTTTTTTTTTTAAGATTTTATTTATTTGACAGACAGAGATCACAAATAGGCAGACAGGTAGGCAGAGAGAAAGAGGAGGAAGCAGGCTCCCTGCCGAACAGAGAGCCTGATGCGGGGCTTGATCCCAGGGCCTGGAGATCATGACCTGAGCTGAAGGCAGAGGCTTAACCCACTGAGCCACCCAGATGCCCCCATCCTGCCACCTTTTTATAGGGTTTGTCCAGTAGCTGCTGAACCATTCAGTCTGATAACCATAATTACCATACTACTATAAGTAATATTTTTCACTCTCCTATTACTCCCAACACTATTAGCAATATGACCAGCCAATATTTTGACTAGAATTTCTATAATTTATTTAGTTGTAAACCTTTGAGATGTCAATGTATGTATGTTCTTATTCTAATAATTTTAACAAATGAACAAATAAGATTTTCTTGTTCATTATTACCTTGCTTACAGTAGAGATGGAAAAGTGGAAAAAGAAGTTTTAATATAGGGAAGTTAGAAGAAGGCATTACTTAAATTTTGTGAAAAGTCAGATTGAGCTTAAAATAGTATCAGAGAATGTCATCCTATAATAAGGTGGGAAAAGGAGTAAAGCAGTCTGACTGTGGTGTAGACTGATTAAAGCTAATCTGTTAAAAAAATTAAAATACCCTAATGTAGAAATTAGTGGCTTTCAAATTAGATTAATTCGATCCCCAAGGAACCAAATACGTAGAGACATTTTTGGTTATTACAAATGGTTTGGGAGGATGTTCTATCTAGTGGATAGAAAGCCCAGGTATGCTTCTCAATATCCTAGAATGCATAAGATGGCAGTCTTTCCCCTAAACACAGTACAGAATTATCCTAACCAAAATATCATTAGTCCTTAGTTTGAAACACCTGTTATAAATGAACAATGGTATCTTTTAAAAATATTCAGGACTTTCCATAGTTTGGCTATTGTGGACATTGCTGCTATAAACATTCGGGTGCATGTGCCCCTTTGGATCACTACGTTTGTATCTTTAGGGTAAATATCCAGTAGTGCAATTGCTGGGTCATAGGGCAGTATGTCCATCAACAGATGAATGGATCAAGAAGATGTGGTATATATACACAATGGAATACTATGCAGCCATCAAAAGAAATGAAATCTTGCCATTTGCGACAACATGGATGGAACTAGAGCGTATCATGCTTAGTGAAATAAGTCAAGCAGAGAAAGACAACTATCATATGATCTCCCTGATATGAGGAAGTGGTGATACAACATGGGGGCTTAAGTGTATAGGAGAAGAATCAATGAAACAAGATGGGATTGGGAGGGAGACAAACCATAAGTGACTCTTAATCTCACAAAACAAACTGAGGGTTGCTGGGAGGAGGGGGTTTGGGAGAAGGGGGTGGGATTATGGACATTGGGGCGGGTATGTGCTTTGGTGAGTGCTGTGAAGTGTGTAAACCTGGTGATTCACAGACCTGTACCCCTGGGGATAAAAATATATGTTTATAAAAAATAAAAAACTTAAAGTCCTTTAAAAAAAATATTCAGGACTGAGAACAGACAAATATAAATTAAAAGTCCAGTATGCTTATTCATGGGTAAGAGTAACCTGGGCAGTGCCAACATTAAATGAATTACAGTGGTTGTTTCTCTATATCTTCTTTTGGGCAAGTTTCTTTTTTTTTTTTTTAAGATTTTATTTATTTATTTGACAGAAAGAGAAAGGGAACACAAGCAGGGGGAGTGAGAGAGGGAGAAGCAGGCCTCCTGCTGAGCAGGGAGCCCAATGTGGGGCTTGATCCCAGGATCCTGGGATCATGACCTGAGCTGAAGGTAGACACTTAACGACTGAGCCACCTAGATGCCCCTAAATGTCAATTTTCTTTTTTTTTTTTTAAGTTTATTTTTTATTTATTTTCAGCATAACAGTATTCATTGTTTTTATACCACACCCAGTGCTCCATGCAATCCATGCCTTCTCTAATACCCACCACCTGGTTCCCCCAACCTCCCACCCCCCCCACCACTTAAAACCCCTCAGATTGTTTTTCAGAGTCCATAGTCTCTCATGGTTCACCTCCCCTTCCAATTTCTCCCAACTCCCTTCTCCTAACTCCCCATTTCTACCATGCTATTTGTTATGCTCCATAAATAAGTGAACCCAAATTGTCAATTTTCTTAACTGGAAATAGAGGAGACTAGACTCATTTATATGTTTCCAAATAATATTACTGATTTTGAGCTTGATTTTATAAAAATGTTGCATGGTAACTTTACGTATAAAAGTGACACATAATAAGGAAAGGAAGGGCCTATATGTTTAAAATATTCTTATAGATTGGTTTTAGCTAATCCAGCAACTAAGGTAGACCCTGAGACTCAACTTTATCCTTGAATTGACTGCATTGCCTTGTCAACAGGTCTGTGTTTATAATTTTACTAAAATCTATAGTTTAATGTTTCTTAACATCATTTTAAAGTCTCAAACAGGTTTAGATAGTACAAAAAAGGTAAGAACAGGGACTTCTTGGTGGCTTACTCAGTTAAGAGACTGACTCTTGATTTTGCCTCAGGTCATAATCTCAGGGTCCTGAGATCAAGCCCCTAAATCTGGCTCCACAGTGGGCATGGAGCCTGTTTAAGATTCTCTCTCTCCCTCTGACCCTCCCACCCTGCTTACATGGTCTCTCTCAAAGAAAAAAAAAAAAAAAAAAAGAACATCTTTTTGACTTCAGACTCACAGTATAAATTGAGCTACCTTCTTAAAATTTTTTTTAAAGATTTTATTCATTTGATAGAAAGATGGAATGAGCACAAGCAGGCAGAGCAGCTGGCAGAGAAGGAGAATCAGACTCCCTGTTGACGAGAGAGCCTGATGCGGGGCTCCATCTCAGGACCATGGGATCATGACCTGAGCTGAAGGTGGACACCTAACCAACTGAGCCATCCAGGTGCCCCAGTCTTCTTAAATCGTTAAGAAAATATTTGATATAATATATGTGTAAAATCTGTGAAATTGTTTTAAAAGAATATAGTATTATTATGATATTTATCAAGTCCTAAGTTTTATACAAATATCAACTCATGTAATCATTATATACCTTGAGGGAGAGATAATTTTTACATTAAAAGTAATAAAATCGCTAATCTTGGGTGAGTACTTATCTAAGTGCCAAGCCCTGTACTAAGCCATATTTGTTAATTGTAATGCCCTTCTTCCCATTTGAAAGATGAGGAAACTAAGGCAAAAAAATATTGTATTAAATTGCCTAAGAACAAGTTGGTACTAAATAGTAGAGCTGGTGGTTCAACAAAGGTAGTTTTATATAGATGTCTGATTTCTTGAATATGGTTAGACTCCCTAGCATGCGTTGGGATGTTAATGAGAGAAAAAAAGAGAGTTTGTGAGTACATATAGAATCATTATTTGTTACAGGCCATGGAAGGAAGGAAAAGATAAAAAGAAAGAAAGAAAAGAAATTTCCTAGCCAGAAAAGGACTCTGGAGCCTATTAGCAAGAAGATAAAGGGGGGGGGGGGGTGGAGAATACAAAGAAATTAGTGAAGTGATTATAATATCTTAGAGTCTTTATATTTCATCCAAATGCACTCCTTTTTGTAATTTATTTTTATCTGCAAACAGAACAGTTTTCTGGGAATTAGGGTTCTTGTAGGTTAATTGATGAGGCAAAAAAAAAAATGGGTTTATACAGAAATGTACAAGTAGTTGAAATAAAGAAACTAACAAGTGAATAATTACTGAGCTTATGTCAGAACCCCACTAATATTTGAAATCATGGACACCTACATACAGTTAAGTATAGATGTGTTAATAGGAATTCCAAAAACCTCATTAGCAGACACTATATTTGGCCTCACTGTATAAAAACTATTTCATAATATATGAAGAGGGGCACCTGGGTAGCTCAGTTGGTGAAGCATCTGTTTCTGGCTCAGCTCATGATCCCCAGGGGTGAATTGAGCCTGCTTCTCTCTCTGCCCCTCTCTCTGTCTCTCTCAAATAAATGAATAAAATTTTGAAAAAACCAAACTAAACAAAAACAAAATATATGGAGTGCCTATAAAGTAACTTGGTCCAAAGTAAGTGGTTTTTTTGTTCCTCCCAGAAGAGATTTAGGAACTTTATTTTAGCCTTAGAAATACCTAAAGAGGGAGCGCCTGGGTGGCTCAGTGGGTTAAGGCAGAGGCTTAACCCACTGGCTCAGGTCTTGATCTCAGGGTGTTCGGATCCTGTTTCCCTCTCTCTCTACCTGCTGCTCTACTACTTGTGATATCTCTCTGTCAAATAAAATAACAAAATCTTAAAAAAAAAAAAAAAACTAAAGAAAAGGTATGCTATGTTCAGAAGTTAAAATTTTTAATAATTTCTGCCCCTTCAAAACAAGGAAAATATTTAGTCATTTACTAAATATCCTGCTTATAACAATCAGCTCTATATATTGGCTACATTTCAGAAGAGTCAAGGTCTTGGTATTAAAATAAATGTTTTGATTACTCCCAAGGCACTATTCTTGTGTCAGTAAAATAGATAAGACCAGAAGCTAGCTTTACCAAGATAGAGATATTGAAAGTCTAGGGTATGTACAATGTATACTACTGACACCAAGTATGAATATTTGGAAATAACTACTTAATACTTCCACATGCAGATTTAAGGGATGTTGGGTGAAAATCCAAAACAATTTACTTTATCTAAGTGCGGGCTTTGGTACCAAAGAAACAGAAGTAGAGGGTCCAAGGCCTAATCTGCCACTGGCTCAGCCAAATGTGTTGCTGGTATTCCAAATATTTTGTCATATGGTAAGAATTTCCAAATGATGGGACATTGACTTTTGTGGTCCTATCTCTTGATTTCCTGCAAATTATCCACACCATACATGTGTTGAGAAGAAACTCCTCTCTGATAAAATGTCCTTTAAACCATGCTATCCTTTGTCTTAAATTACTGAAAGTCAGTGCAGTTATCAAACTCACAGTGGTGGTAAGTCTGCCATCTGTTCAATGTCTAGTCTGTGCTGAAAATAAATGGTAATTCAATCATCATGTTATATTTTTTGCAAAGTATTTTCATGGGAATGCTTGGTTTCTGAGTTAGTATAATGCCCTTTTATGAGGAAAATGAAATCCAAAGCTCTCTATCTCTGGCTTTGTTATTTTATTATGCAAAATGTAAATGATTTTTGAAGTCATCATTAACATACATAAACTAAGCAGTTGCTTGCTTAGTGGTAAAAAATCAAGGACAATTTTTCAACTGGCATCTCATTTTGCTGACTTAGTTCTTAGTCACTACTGACCTGATAAGGGGCCAATCAGATTTATTTATCCATACGTTATTGTACAATAATTTAGAATTTATCCTATCCCACTCCTATGTTTTATACTCCTAACTTGGGTATTTATTTACTCCCCTGTTAGGAATCTGAGAAAAAAAAAAGGTTATTGCAAAGTCTCTTATAAGAGACTTTTCTAATTTGAAGGGCTGGACTGTTACTTATGGTGATAATAGTACTCTCCCAACATTATAATGCCGTTGTTAATAAGATTGATTATTCACAATCTCTCTTTCCTCTATTTCAATTAAGTTGAATTCCATTACATTCTACAACCCTACCTTGTTGAAGGTTTGTGGCATAGTTATAGATCATTGTTATCAGTGATATCAGGTAGCTGTGGTTCTCTTTTTACTTCTCTTTGCCTTACGATATTGGTCAAACATGTAAATATTATGGGTGGACATTATTTATTCACTTTTGGAAGCAGAAATAGCATTAATATCCCCTCCCTCACAAAAGGATATGAGTGTAATTGAAACTCAAGTTTTCATGCGATGCTTGAAAAATTGACATTTATATTTGCAGTATTTTGAATTTCAAATGACTTTTAAATACTCTTTTCCAAAATTTACCCACATGCAAATAACTTACTCAGTTCTAGGTCTAACTTAAAATGTTTCTTGAACATGTCCTGTGATTAGTAAATAGTAAGTCACATAATTGTGTAGTATTATTCTGGACTGAATTATCCCCCTGTTTCTGGATTAAGTTAAAGCCTAACTCCTTAATGTGGTGGTACTTAAAAATTAGAGCTTTTAGGATCGTTAAGGTTAAATGAAGACACAATTGTAGAGCCCAGTTTGACAGAATTGATATCTTAAAAAGAAGAAGAAGAGATACCTTACAATTATCTCACTCCACTTATACACACACAAAAGAGGAAAACCTGTGTGAGGACACAATAAGAAGGCAGGTGTATGCAAACCAGAAAGATAGTTCTTGCTTTAAACCAACCCCAATAACAGTGCCTTGATGTGTGACTTTTAACCTCCCAGAACTATGAGAAAATCACTTTCTGTTGTTTAAGCCATCCAGTCTGTGGTTTGGGGTTTTTGGTTTTGTTTTGTTTTGTTTTATTTTTTTGTGATATTTTCTTATAACAGCCTGAGCAGACTGATTCAAATATGAGACTTCCAAATGTATTTAGAAATTAACAAAACAGAACACATTCACTAGTTACTTAAAATATATTTGAAGCTGTATTGAATGATAGAATGATACCAAACACTCTGATAATTTATTTTATTAGTATTTTAATATACCACATGGTTGCATAAGTACAGAAATTCAGGGGCTTCTTGGGGCAGATAACTGAAAAACCTCAGGATGAGCTTTTGAAAGATTTAGGCAATTCTGTTTTTCTGACTGTTACTCAAGGCAAATGCATCCATTTGGTTTTGGCATCAGGGATGAAATTGCTAATTTTATATAGAACATCTTTCTGTTGTTTAAGTTACATTTCATCAAAAACACAAAAGCATTTTCCTTTTATTAACATGCAACCAACAGTTTTTATACCATATTTTAACGTAGTGTAGCTATGAAAGTTACCAATATATGAGTTCGACTTTAAGGAATGCCAAACAAAGTTGGTCATTGCCTGGATTTGATCCAAAGTCTATCATACAAAATATATTCAAACCCTGATTTTTCATCTTATTACAGTAAATTATAACCAATGCCTACCTGTATTCCTGGGCATACTGGGTCTCCAGAACTTGAGTGATCAAAAATTATTTCTAACTTTCTCATGTTATGAGCCATACAGTTTTGGGAGAATTCATGAAAGAGTCTTTTTACTCATCATGTAGCATATTCTGTAACTCACCCTGGGACTGAGAAAAGAGTAGTTGATTTCTTTGCAAGGTTGTCTCTACCTTCCTGAAAACTAAACTCCTAAAAGCAAGTGATTAATGTATTAAAGTCAATATTTGGTAAGTTTTAAAGGCAGATCTTTCAAAATTTGTTCAGTCATGTCCTAAATCAGCAATAACTAGAGCTTTTCATTTCTGTGGCTTGACAGCCATGCATCTGCTGAAGTTAGTTTAAAAATAAATTATAAATTATGTTCTGAATATAAAATATGTACTCATTATAGAAACTTCAAAAGTTAGAACATATGAAGTACAAAAATATAAAGTAGCCATATAGTAATCCAGTATTTAAAGTCAATTCTGTTAAATATTGGTGTGTTTCCTTCCTTTCTTTCCCCCAATGCTCATTGACATGTAGGTAGGTAGATATGTATGTGTGTGTATGTGCTTTATAAAATTAGACTAAATCTTTACCAAGTTTTGAATCCATTTTTTAAAATCTGAGATTTTTTAAAATCATGAGTTATGAAATTAAGGAAGACTCTGGAATTGGGGGTGACAGACAAGTAATAAAATCTAAATACCCTTTGTTTTTTTCCTTGCTATTCACAAGGCTCTGGGGAATTTACTGCATAAGCTTTGAGAATAGTCATAATAATATATCTCTACTGGAAAACTTTCTGTGGGTACTAGGTAGGCCACACATCTTCCATGAAAACCCATAAACATTTCATGCTGATATGATTTATGCTTATTTATTTTATTTTATTTTTTTACAAATTGAGAATGCAGCTTAAGTCACATCTGCTGAAAAACAAAGGATTTGGTTTTAGGTTAGGTTCATGATAATACTAACTTGAATATCTAATAATGCCATCACATTTGTAAATTTATAATAATTATAATTATTTGACACTCTCTGAGATAGGTAGGGCAGATGCTCTAGTTTGTTTGCTTGTAAGTAGGCTTCACACCCAGCTTGGAGTCCAATGCAGGGCTTGAGTTTACAACCTGCAGTCAAAACCTGACCTGAGACCAAGAGTCATATGCTCAACTGGGAGAGCCATCCAGGTTCCCAAATGCTCTAGTTTTTAAGGACTGAATTGATACTTTAATTAGAAAAAAAATTCTGAATTAAATAACATATTTAGACTAAGTGAACATAATTTAACCAGATGTATTTGCATTCTCCCCAAATCTAGATTCTATCCAAATGATAGAAATAAATAGGAAATATAAAAACACACAAGGGCATTGATAACAAAGGAATAGACAGCAGAAGTTGATAAATTGAAGAGAAAATGTTTAGAACAATGAAAGGAAGTGGAGAAGGAAGGATAAATTATTTTTTAGAAAATAGTAATTTCCTATTTAAAGCCCTTGCTAATGGAACTATTGGTAAGAATTAACCAAATTTATCCTTAAATACCCTAATGAGCCTCAGATTTTTGGGTTTACCAAGTATATTGAGAAGGGTGTTTAACTGTATGACTAGAAAGATGAACAAAGTGAAAGTCTAGATATTTTGTGCCACAGCCCCTCTTATTAGTCTGAGAACTTCTGCATCCAGGAAGTGTGCCTTCTGGCATATGTTTGCAAAAATTCTCATTTTTAGAAACTTCATAAAACCAGAAAAAGTGCCTCCAAATACTGATACTTGAAAGACCCTAAAAAAGGCTGTTTACTGTTTTCTTCTTTTAAAGAGAAACCCGGGGTTATTCATATTGCGATGAACCAGGAAATGTAACCACCTTTGAATATTTAATTCTTAAAAATAAAAATATAGTCAAGAATCAGCAGACATTTGAGGAAATGATCCAGTTTGAATAAGAGAGAATAAAATAGTCAAACAAAGAGTGAAAAAGAATTCCCAAAAGAGAAGCAACACTGTTAGGTGCAAAAGAAATCTTACAGATTACCACATTAAATATTTGCAGGAAGATGAGTAAATAGTTCACATCGACTTAGACAAGTGTACAATACTATGGGAAAATATTAATCAGAGAATCATGATAGCTCTTGAAAACAAACAGAGTAACCAAAACAATAGCAACAACAACAACAAAGAGATTTATAACAAGGTCAAGGAATGTCCCTGAAAACAGAATAAAATGATCATATCTAAGAGGTGCCAAATTCTACCTAGCAATAAATAGATTTAAAGTTCAGAAAATCTGTTCTTCAAATTTCATCCTCCTTTTTTGATATTAGTTCATTTTAGGTTTCATCATCCACCTGATTTTCAAAGCTTGCCCCTCTGTGTTTAATCAGAAAACACATCTTATTAGCCATATCTAAAAATCATCTTCTGAATCTGGTTCTACTTACTGACACACACTGACAATTCCTTCTTCCCACTCTTATCCTCTCTTGCCAAGAATACTGCAACAGCCCTCTAATTGTGGGTCTGCCACTTAGTTAAGATCTTTATCTATGTCACTTCTAGTATTACTTTTCTAAAAATTTTATTATGACAATTGAAACTATTTGCTAGTTTCCTCTTGCCTATTACAAAAGAGCCAATTATTCAGCCTGGCTTGCAAGCCCTTATTTATCTGACCTGATTCACATGCTCAGCTTCCTCTCCAGTTACCACAAGCATTCAACTTCTAGTTATACTAAAAATGTCAATATTTCACATATAATTATGGCTATTCAAGCATCTATTGCTTACTTTTTATATACTATTTTTTTTAGCAAATTACTCAATACTCCTCTATCTGTTTGTCCCTTCCAGGCATGAAGGGGTTTTGTTGGGAGAAAGTTAAATGATAACAAGAACTCGAATTTTATTATTATTATTATTATTATTATTATTATTACTATTATTTTACTATGATGATGAAAAAATGTTTTCCAGTAATAGTTGAGAAATAAAAGTCAGCAGTAATTCTTACTGGATTCTTGTTGCTTTGGAGACCACAGATATATGTATATATTTACTGCAGATAAAAATGAGAGTTTTTAGGTCAGTATTAGGGAAATTTTAAAGCAGAATACAAACTGAAAAGGTCATTTTAAGACCAAACATCACTATTTTGATAACTTCAGTTATCTCTTTTTGGTGTCTTTTTTCCTCAGGTTCTCCATTATCATTCCTTTTCCAGTCTTCTGTTCACAGTTCCACTCCCAACCGAAGTTAATTTCACATGCAGAGGAACAATGTTAATGAGCCAGTTAGAAAATCTTTGGTGTAGTACAAATGTGGAAGGCCAAAGTTTTGGAAAGATCAACTTATTTGATTATTTAATTTAAAGATATATTATGGAAAGTAGGGTTTTTTTGCGGTATTTTTAGTGTTTTAGAGAGTTTTAGTAAAGTTTGAATCAATCTTTTAGTAATTTTTTATTTGCATAACTGGTTTTACCTATGGAAATAAAAAAATGAACATAGAGACAATACAATACTAGACTCAAACTAATTTTGTTGTTTATAAAAAAAATCAAGTCATACAGTTTTAGTTCAGAGATACAGAGAGCTGAAAGTGTCACCCCAGTTTTTACAACCAAGCTGTATAAACTGAAAATAAATGAAATTAATAACTTTTCTTGAACGCATCTGTGAAAAAAGGTCTTAGGATAATCAAGTGACCTAAAATACAGGGGTGGGGGAATATGTGTCTGTGGGGAGAAGCACAATTTAAGCATTTGCTTACCCAAGACAAACACCACAAGATATCATATAAGCCAATAAAAACAAAAAGTAATAATTCGTAGTGATTTCCAAATGTGAATGTGGGAGAGCACAACAGTGTGGAGTCCACAGGATGACAGATATAGGCAGGTCTCCAACCTTCTGTGAACCTTTCCTCCAGGATTCCCTGAAGCCACTCATAGGAGAAATTGGATAGAATTCTGAGAAAACTTTTCTGTTATACTCACAAGAGAAGAAAAATAGCACCTGCTGATATGTCTCCATGGAGAGTTGCTATTTTCATCTCTACTATCTCTATCGTGGAGAAAAAGTCTTAAGTTGCAGGAGGAAGAAGAATAAAAACTGAATATACTGACACTGTTGGGACTCTTTTGAACTGAGGAAGAGGGCAAGTAGAGGGATGAGTTAGTATGACCCCAGGATAAGGGCAGGTTTGCATGCTAGGTTTGTCACTGTAGATGCAGGAGGGGAAGGAACTCCTGTGAAAACAAAGCCTTGAACAGAGAAACAGAACCTGCCTGAGACTTAGGATGAATTAGAACATCAAGGAGTGCCATCTTCCCACTCTGGTCACCTCCAGGCTGTCAACATAAAAATCAAAGTAGCAGTAGAATATAGTTGGAAGAACTGCAAGAGACTGATTCCCTCAAAGAGCAGATATTGAGGAAGCCCTTTGGGCAGAATAGCCCACACCATAAACTCAATTGATAGAGACATATAAAGCCTGTAGTATGCTGAAGGAAACTGTAGTAACAGCATAATTTAACACCCAACTCCTAACTTTATTAGCACACAACCACACATTGTGTCCCTTTGAAAAGAAAGGCATGTGTATGTGTAAGTATAAATATATTTTGTAAAAATAATTTTTATAGATTGTTAGATATACCTTAATACCTACTCTTATGTCCAGTTTTCAAACAAAAAATTATAAGGCATTACAAAAAGGCAAGAAAAACAGTGTGAAGAGACAAAGATCTCATCCAAACTAGATTGAGGTTTGCCATAGATTTTACACCCAACACACAAGAATTTAAGAAAACTATTCTAGTATAGCTCTAAGAAAAATACAGAAAACATGCATGACTGGTTAGATAATTGCAGCATTCAAGTGGAAACAATAAGAATCAATTGGAAATGATGGGGGTTGGGGGACTAAACAAACAAAAAATGAGAGAGGATGAATTCCTTTGATGGACTTTTTAGTAGGCTCAATGCTGTCAAGGAAGAAGTGGTGATTTCCAAGATAGGTCAATAGGAATTACCCAAACTGAAACCAAAAGAATCATACAGCCAAACATCTAGCATTGTGGAGTAATATCAAATAATTTAGTAGAAACATAATTGTAATATCAGAAGGAGAAAAAAGAGCTGGAAAGTTGGAATGTATAAAGAAGTAATGGCTAAGAGGCACCTGGGTAGCTCAGTGGGTCAAGTGTCTGACTCTTGATTTCAACTCAGGTCATGATCTCAGTCATGGTCAGTGGGGAATCTGCAAGGGATTTTCTCTCTCTCTCTCTCTGCCCTTCCCCCTGCTCATGCTTGCTTTCTCTCTCTCAAATAATTAATTAATTAATTTAAAAAAGGAAGTAATGCCTAAGAACTTTTCCAGGCTAGTAAGACACTAAACCACAGACACAAGTAGTTTACAGAACACCCAACAAGATAAGTAATAAAGCAAAGCAAATCAACACAAAAGAGCCTCCATTATGCACATATATTCAAACTGCTGATAATGAAAACAATGGGAAAATTTTGAAGAGAGTAGAAAGAAAGACACATTATTTACAAAAGAACCAAAGATAAGGTTTATAGCAGTCTTATCAGAAACCATGCATTTGATAGAACAATGGATGAATATTTTCCAAGTGCTGGTTTCAAAAAGGAGGACAAAAACTCAACCCAAAATTACATACGCAGTGAAAATATACATCAAAAAAAGTAAAAGAAATGAAGCCTTTCTCAGGCAAACAAAAAATCAGAATTTATTGCTGGTAGAGTTAATCTACAAGTTATTTTAAAGAAGGATCCTTGAGAATAAAAAAATAAAATAAAATAAGGATTTTGGGGCAGAAGAATGTGATATAGATAAACAACTTGGACCTATACAAAAATAGAGTTGAAAGTCAAATCAATAGAGATAAATATTTTTAAAAATATTTTATTTGTTCTACAAGATAACTGAGTATTTTAAGCAAAAATATATCATGCTATTGTGTGATTAAATATATGTATATGTAAAATTTATAATAAGTAAAAGGATGGAGGGGGAATTATTATAGGTATATTAAAATTATAGGCATATATTAAAGGTTATAGGTATATTAAAGGTATATTAAAGCTGAAAAAATTTATTTGACTCTAGACTCATATATGTATGTATCTGGGTCTCCAAAAAGTAAAACAAGTTTGGAAGACTTAGATTAACTTATTTCAAGCCTTATTCTAAAACAATAATCAAGGTAGTATTGAATTGGCTAATGGAAGACAGATCAATCTTTGGAATAGAATAGAGAAACAAATAATGGATCCCCACAAATATAATCCACTATTTTTTTTTCAGAGCTCCACCCAAAATTCAGTTGGCGAATGACATTCTTTTTAGTAAAATGGAGCTATAATTATTGTACTTTAACATTAAAAAAAGTGAACCTTCATATATGCTTATCACTTCAAACAAAAATAGTCTTAAAATGCATTATACACCTAAATATAAAATGCAACATCCCAAAATTCCTAGGGAAAAAAAATCGCATAATCTTGGGTTTTAACAATGAGTTTTTATGTATGACATCAAAAGCATGATAGATAAAAAGGAACAAATTTAATTAGTGAACTGGGCTTTAACACGATTAAAACTTCTTGTTCTGCCAAATTTTAAGGTAAAGAAAAGGCAGACTAAAGTTTGGGGAAGAAAAAAAAAGTTTGGGGGAGATATTTATGTATTATATAACTGATAGAAACTTTTGTCCTGAATATAAAAAGAACGCTAATGTTCAACAACAACAAAACAACCCATTTTAATTAGGAAATGAACAAAAGATCTGAACACTTTCTCTGAGAAGATATATACACATGTCAAATGAGCATATGAAAAGATGCTCAGAATCATTAATCATTGAGGACATGCATATTAAAATCATACTGAGAAAGTCCTGAACAACTACTAAAATGGCTAAGAAAAATAAAATGACAGAATGAAGTGCTGTCAAGCATGCAGAACTAAGGGACCATTTCCATTACTTGTGAAAATGTTACAACCATTCTGGAAAAATAATTTGGTAGTTTCTTGTATGGTTAAACATATTTTTATAATAACATTATTAATTATTACCCCAGTGCATTGAAAACCTTTGCCCATAATATAACCTGTACTTAGATATTTGAATCAGCTTCATTCATAAACTCTCAATAGAAACAAGCCATATGTCTTTTAACAGGTAAATGGGTTAAAAAAAAATCCATGCAATGAAATGAACTTTAAATTTATCACAACAATAAGGATAAATCTCAAATGCATTTTAGTGAAGGGAAAGAAGTCGGACCCAAAAGATTACATATTTTGTGATTGCATTTACACAATATTCTGGAAAGGCAAATTTTTTGGAACAGAATAAAGATCTGTACTTGCTAAGAGGTTTGGAGAGGGAGGAGAGATAGGCTATTAAGAGGTTTGCACAAAGGAATTATGCTGATGTAAGTGTTCTGTGTGGTACTATGGTGGTGAATGTGTGCTTTGTGAAACCTATGGAACTGTATACCACAAAGAGTGAATTTTAGTATATAAAGAATTTTTTTTTTAATGACAATGTGGTAAAAACTGAGGATAGAAGGCAGATGGTGAAAAATAAATATAACTGAATTAAAATGTATGAAATATTCTTATTAAAGGTGGTGAGGAAAAAAACAGTGGGAAAACATCTAGAAGGTATAAGGTTAAGACAAAAAGAATGTTAGTTTAAAAACTGGAAAAATATGGATAAAGTATATACTTTTGGTAATTATATTTTTCCAGTATTGATTTCTGAAGTTTAGTAAAAATACCATTGTTATCCAAGTTGCTAATTTTAGGGGAAGGCGAATATTCTGTATAATCTTGGCAACTCTTTAATAAATCTAAAATTATTTTGAAATAACATGTATAAAAATACACAGTAGCAGTTCTAGGTCTTTGTTTTTGTTTTGTTTTGTTTTGTTTCTATATAAATTTAGAGTCACTTGGTCCATCTCAAAATTCTGCTGGGGTTTGCACAGGGACTGCATTGAACCTGTAGATCTGTTTGGGATAAGCTGCTCTTAAGAATAGTAAGTGTTCCAGGGGCACCTGGGTGGCTCAGTGGGTTAAGCCTCTGCCTTCCGCTCAGGTCATGATCTCAGGGTCCTGGGATTAAACCCCCACATTGTGCTTTCTGCTCAGCAGGGAGCCTGCTTCCCCCTCTCTCTGCCTGCCTCTCTGCCTACTTGTGATCTCTCTCTGTCAAATAAATAAATAAAATCTTAAAAAAAAAAAAAAAGAATAGTAAGTTTTCCAGCCTATGGACATGATATGTCTCCCTCTTCATTTAAGCTTTCTTTAATTTCTTTCAGCAGTGTTTTGTAAATTTCATTTTATAGGACTTGCACTACTTATATTACATTTATTCCAAAATACTTTCTAATGTTGGTTACATGATTTTGTTTCAGTCTTCTATATCTTTAGTAATTTTCTGTCTGCTTGTTTTATTAATCTTTTTCTCAGCTCCAATCTGCTCAAGAGTACATCTGGTGTATATATTCAGTCCAGTTATTGTACTTCTCATTGTAACTTTCTCTTTTGTTTCTTTCCTATAATATCCATTTTTCCCTTGAGAGTCTTATTTGTGGCTCATTGTTAGCCCACTTCCCTTTAGTTCTCTATGTGTTCCTATTTTACCTTGAACATATTTATTACAGCAGCTCTCAAATTATTGTCTGATAAATATCTGGGCTCACTCAGTGTTATTTTTTATTGGCTACCATTTTTGCTCTTTTTCTACTATATTATCACACTTTATTTTTATGTTTAATAGTTTTTGGCTAAAATTGAATGTTTTAGTTAATGCATTAAAGTAATTTTGGATTTTTTTTTTTTTCCCTGTAGGTCTTTTATTGTTGTTTTTAGTAACTGTCCTGGTACTTAATCTCTTAAGGTTTGTCTGTCATGCTATTTAAATTTCATATATATATATACATATATATATATATATGTATATATATATATTTGTATAATTGTTTGTTTTTAATTACCTGGCTTCCTTTGGTATTTTTTGGTATTTTTTCCTGTGTTCGTGGTCAGGCAATGATTTGTTTGGAGTTTGTGTTTAGACAGCTCAAGTGAATAAGGTTCTGCCTTCTACTGAACTATCTACTGAACTATCTTTCTCTACTCTGGGTAGAGAAATTTATTTAGATTCCCAGAAATTATCAGTATGCCTTAGATTTTTAAATTTGTCCTGGTTCTTTCAGGTCACCTCTATGCAGGTACAGTTTATCGGTCAGCCAGGTATATAAGAGTTTAGAATTTCTTTCTATGAATCTGACCCTTCCAGGTTTTCACCATTAAATTTCTCCCTTGTCTACTGCCCTTTTAGAACTATGACCACCATCTTCGGCTAGCATATTTGTGGGTTTTCCTCAGTCTTTCAAACTGAGTAGGCTGGGTTTAATAGTCAAAGACATGGGTTTATCCTTTGCTTTCACCCCAAATCAGCTGTGTGCCTATAGTTGCTAGCGTGTCCCATATCCAAAGGCAATAGTGCTATGGTTTCTGGTGACTAAGAGGGAAGAATGTAAAAAGGCCATAGGTCTGTCCTGTATTTTCTTAACATTTCAGCAGTTTTTAAAGAACAAATGCTTCTCAGTTTTTTGTTTGACGTTGGTCGATTTCCAGTACCTGTAAATGATTGTAATTGACATGTTGTCAGGTTTTATACTTGTTCTCTACAAACTGTACCTCCTTTCTCCACTATTATTAATTAACTAATTCCAATGTGTTTGGGACAAACTAGTAACTACAGGTAGAAAAAATCTAGTTTCTAACATCCTTTCACCCTCCAAAGTAGGGACTGGTATCTTTTCTTAGATATAACTGTGAAGAGTGCAAAAACTCTCTTACAAGCAGGAGTCAACATGGAAGGAGTATTTCTATTGAAGTTGTGGTAAAGTGAGATTGCCTACTCATTTTAAAAGCCTGCCCAAGGAAGCACACCATGTGGAATGGTAGCAATCAAGGAGGCTTGGAAAAATGTTTGATCTCCAGAGTCAGGACTAAAACAGATTATTATAATGAGAGAAGGGTGGCTTATGAGCTTTATTCCGCATTGTCCATATATCCAGGGACATGCCTGCTTTCAGAGGTTCAGTGAGGAATAGCTTGGAAAGTAACCTGTGAAGCCTACCCTCTACTTACAGTGAAGTTCTGTGCAGATGAGAAGAGTTCTGTGGATATTTTAAGTGTGTATTATTCCCTGTTAGGAGTGTTTAGTTCCTGGAAAGGAAATAAGTAGAAAAAAGGAACACCCCAGGAAAATGATCACAACAGCAAGTTAATTGTCTTATCCTGGGGCATAGATTCCAAGGCCTTGGCATAACTGAAGGTGCGTGAATGTTGCTGCATAGCATTGGGACAGTTCTGAAGCAACAAATCAAAAAGGATGGCTTTGTAGAGCTCCAAGCATATCTTTGTTTGTTTTTTCTTTATTGAATGTATAGCATAGATTCTTTTACGTGAGTAAAATATAAGGCGATTTCCTGCCACTATAAATCAATCAGGAGATAGCAAGAATACAAGGGAAAGAAAAGTCATTATATAATACCTTAAATTAATCAGTTAATTATGCATTGCATTTTGGAAAAAAATGATGCAAATTCTAGAAACCAAAAACATGTATCTGTGGTAAAAATGTTAATGATATTGTGAGAAACATCATTAGGAAATATAAATTCACAATCTTCACCATCATTATCAATGTACTTTTAAGACTGAGGTCCTATAACACAGTACACATTTGCATGTGGTTTGTATAAATATTTTCTTCTACATTACTTCTTTACATACCTGTGGAGGTAGGCTGCTTCTGCCTCCATCTCATCATAGAAACTTAAAAATTATATGTTAATGTTTCAGTTTTGAATTTATGTTCTGTAATATCTTTTCATCATTTCAAGTTTCCATGGCATACAAATATTTATTTACATTGAGAATATATTTTTGTTGTGATGAATGTCCACCTTTTATTTCTTAATGTAATTCATGTGATAATATAATGGATTCCAAGACCCCAAAACACATATTCTGCATATCTCCAGTTTAACTAATCAGTTATCCTGTTTAAATATTCTATGGTTATTTAAAGAGTATAATGATATTTCTGAAATGCTGTTTGCAGATATGTTATAGGTATATGATAATGTATTTGTGTTTTTATCCATCAAGCTATGAAAAACAGAGAAATGGAAAGCAAAGGAATAAACACCAAAGTAAACAGATCAGGAGTCAAAAAAAATACTGTAATAACTCTGTACCTATAAACTAATAAGATGACTTACTTTTATTAAAAAAAAAAAATCCTCCCTTCCTTTCTTCTTTCTCCCTTTCTCTACACACACACACACACACACACACACACACACACACACACACCTCTGAATACAAATCTTTCCATAACAATTTAAACCAATATAGACTTAAATTAGTGAAATGTTGGTGTAATTTGTGTCTGCTAGTTTTATGTGCTCATGACTTCTAAGCTGCTGCTTTGGGACATAAAAAAACAGATCAAATAGTATGGGAAAGACAGGTTTTTGAAACATCAGGACAGGGCATTAACTATGAAGCACTAGAAGTCTGATAAAAATATGCCCTGAGGCCCCAACCCAATTAAATATATTTAAGGAAATGGAGTATTTCAGATTAGTTTCACAGAGATGTTGACAGTTCCCTTCTAGTAGTTAATTAAATTCAGATGAATTGCATCACCATAGACAAATGCCCTGTCTCCTTCTCCTGGCCTGTTAGACTGAAAGGACTGTGTTGATGCATGAAAATCTTGAATAAACTCTCTTATTTAGCTTCACTTTATAATTCCTGACCCTGTCAACAGGCAGAGTAATTTTGTTAAGATGAAGAATGAACCATGCTTTATAACAGATGTCTTCAACCCCAGGTGCGCTTATTCTTGAGGGATACAAAGACTTCAGAGAATACATGGCACAGATTGTTTTTTAAGAGAATGGGATACAAGATTTTCACGTTTCTAATGTACTTCTGTCTAAAATTGATTTGATTGAGAGTTCTGCAGTTCTGAATCACAGACTACTGAAAATTTGAAAGTTCTTTCCCATCACCACACTTAGCACAGTTGCCTTCCTTCCAGGTTACTAAGGAAAGGCAAATTGTTCAACCTTCCAGAATCCTACTAGTCCCATCCATATTCTTATGTATCAATTAAAAGGATAATTTAAAAATGTATAGCTCCTAAAGGAGGGTAAATTGGCTGTAAAGCCACATGAACTTACAACAAAACAAAGTAAACAAACCAAAAGGAAAACAGAGCATCAGTATCAAACTTACTGCAGAGCTCCCTGTGCCATTTCTAGCTGTCTGCCTGCCCATTATTTGTCTGTCTATCCATCTATCTTAGAATTTGACTTCAGAATGTGAGATCTCATGGAATTGTATTAGCACACTTATTTTGAAATGAAAGCCACTGTAAAATGTAATGAAGTCAGACTTTTTTTTTTTTTTTTAAAGATTTTATTTATTTATTTGACAGACAGAGAGAGAGAGCACAAGTAGGCAGAGACACAGGCAGAGAGAGAGGGGGCAGCAGGCTTCTTGCTGAGCAGAGAGCCCACTGCAGGGCTCAATCCCAGGACCCTGAGACCATGACCTGAGCTGAAGGCAGAGGCTTAACCCACTGAGCCACCCAGGTGCCCCCAGACTCCTTTCTGACAGCAAGTAAACTCATTTAACTGGTCATTTCACCAGGAGAACTGCCAGACCAAATGGATTCGAATTGTTTTGCATAAATTGAATGAATTAAATGTATAGCCAGATAGTCATAATAATAATAATAATAATAATATAAAAATGAAAACAGCAATGATACTTACAGCCCATATGAAAAACACCAGAAATTACTGCCTTTCTAGTTAAACTTAATGAAAAAATTTAGAGATCACCTGAAATGGGAGGAGATATACATTACTATTGGAAATTCTATTAAGGGGCCCAGGAGCAGAAATTTATGTCGAACACTACTTTTTCCCATTTGGTTCTTGGATGGACTTGCTTTCTGATACTTTTATCTAATTAATTAATTATGAATACATTATCACTTAAGAACAGAATCAAAATTGCAGGAATTAAAACTGGAACATGTTGTTTCATTTATTCTTCTCCTACCCACTTAAGCCCCCATGTACCGCTGGGGATAAAAATATATGTTTATAAAAAATAAAAAATTAAAAAAAGAAACTGGAACATGTACTATAGGGAGTATGTGAATTTGCAGATTGTTGTTAAAAACTCTTAAACTGGAAATACATGAAAAATACATGAAACTGAATTTTGAACTTGTTGGAATATTTGGTCACAAAATACCTTACAGATCCTGCCCTGTTCTTTAATGGTCCAAAGAGAAGTCATTTTCCCAAGACAGAGAGAGGGTTGGTGAAGGAGTAAGGGCTCATACTTAAGATTCTGGACTCCAATCCTCCTCTTTCTGCTGCACCAAGCTTTTCTACTTTAAGCACCAGAAGTTTCTTATCCCCTTCAAAATTTGTGTGTTAGAATACTATAAATGGATATGCAAAAATAGTGGAGAACTGTAGCTAGTAAATGTGCCTGGAAGTTATTTTGTCAATAAATGAAGAGTACTTCTTAGTTCTGTAGAAACAATTTATTAGTAAATAGTGGATGCAGCATCATTATGGAAGCAGGAATTATCCCATGCCTGATTGACTAGCTTTTTTGCAATAGGCCTTTAGTATATTAAAATTGTTGTATTTCCAAGGAGTACAATGTAACAAGTTGTGTTTTAGTAGAATCTAAATGAATTTGTAGTTAGGGAAAGATCTTCTTAAAAATAGAATTTACTTACAGATTTATTTCTAATTATGTGTCTTTCATTTCATTTGTTTGTTTACATTTCTTGGGTTCTTACTGAGAATTTTGTGTGTGTGTGTCAGGGTGATAATATCAATAATGTTCTATGGCATTTTGTTTCAAGATTTGTTGATTACATTTACCAGCTGGTGTAAGTTAATGTAACCCATGTCAGCTTATTGCTTCGTTGATTTCTTTACCTAATGCTGAAGCTTTTCCCTCAGCCTTAGTAGACTAATTTTTAATGAGAGAAGCTTAAGTGTCTTCTTTAATTTGGATATATTATAAACCAGCCCACATTTCCTTGTCATTGTCTGTCAGAATTAACATTATATTTGACTTCCTAAAACAATCTGTGAAAATGCTTATATTGAGTAAAGATACTGTTAAATTTAAGATGTATCTACACAAATATCAATATAACCTACTGTTTGGGAATATAGGTTTTGAAGTTAGACTTTGGGCTTGATTGCTGATTCAACTATTGATTAGCTGTCTGATGTTAGACAAGTCAAGTACTTCTCCAAACCACAGTTTCTTCACTTATAAAAATGAGTAAAATAATTGTAACTAGCCCATGTATTTGTTTTAAGGCTTAGATGAGATAATGTATATAAAGTTTTAGTATAGTTGCTGGCTATGAACAAATATCCTATAAATGTTCTTCATTTCTATTATTGATTCATTCTTCAATCCAGTAAAGACCAATTGTGATCTATTTCTTAAGAATTGGTACAAGACCTGCATTTTCTTTTCTGTCCTTTCTAAATGTTTTGCCCACATTGATTTCCTTCTATCCTGAGTTGCAATTAATTTTTTACTTCATTAATAGAAAGTGGGCTGCTCTATTCTTTTTTTTTTTTTTTTTTTTTAATATTGACTAAGTTGGTCTCGGTGGAATAGAAGTTCTTTAAGGTCAGGGTCAGAGTGCTAAATACCAAGTAGCCAGTTAACACAAACTTACCGAATTACTGATTAAACACTGGAATGGCTGAGAAAGCAGATTTCTTAAATGGGAAAAACATAATTTCTCTAAACATAATTTATCACACCTATAAAAAGAGAAAGTATTTAAGGACAAACATAATGAAAAAAGGGATTCCAGCAAAATGATTTTGGAATTTGCAAATCATACCTGAATGGTTACTGAGCAATCAGAGAAAATGAAAACTGATGCCAGTGATAAGACATCCTGGAACCTCCAAAAGGACCAGCGATGGGAAGTATGAAATATATATGAAAAAAGGACATTAATCTGAGAATGTAAAAAAAGAGAATTGTTTGCCAATTTGTGAAACTTAGATCTCAAGACACCAAGGGGATGGTTAGAGATTTAGTCACTATAAAGTTTGAATAAAATGGTACTTTGGGACCCTAGGCATAGTCAAAGTAGATTTTCATAATGAAAACTGTGTGGAAATCAGAATGTCTTTTCATCATTTAGCTTTGAAAATGCTGCAGAAATTAACTTTTCTCAAAGGAATAGTCATATTAACCCAGTTACCTCACACTATATAAAAGTCCACCAAGAAGTGACAAGGTAACCATTACCAGTGATACTTAAATTCGATAAATACCTATATAATCATGTTTTCTAAAAATATTAAGATATATTCCAGGACATACAACTGAAAATTTAAGTGGTTGCCTTCAAGGAATAGAAATGCAGGAAGGAAAGAAATAGGACAGGAACTGTTGTTTTTCAGTTTTTAAACGTGACAGGACTACAGACTTTTTAAATTTTGTAACAATACAACTTAAATTTAAAAATATGAAATGATGAAAACTCTGATAGACAAAAGTGAAAATTATAGTAATATAGTTAAGGAAATGATGAACTTTGTCAGGAAGAGCTGGAAACATTCTCAGAAACAAAACAAAACAGAACGACAGCTTGCATATATGCCTGGGTTTAGGTTGGATATCTAACAGCATAGAACTCTGTATTTGGACCATGGGTATTATCACATAACCCCACAGAAATCTGTACATCCTACAGTATAATAATTAAAGTAATTCTTCAGATATACATGGAAACGATTGTATAAATACCACAGAGATTTGCTCCAAATAAAAATCACAATTGTTGTGTCTTCTGACATTTATTGTTTCTTATTTCTGCCTATGAAAGTTTTTTTTTTTTTCATCAACTATATTTCCTTTCTTATGCCTGGGGAAGGTACTTTCCCCCATCCAATATCCTACACTAGAGAGTAGCAATAGGCTTTAACTGCAGCACATATGTTTGAAGACGAAACATTGAATTCTAAGTGTTTTATGTAGACCTGCAGCATGCTGTTTGCTAGAAATTGAGAGTTTGGTAAGTGAGTCTTTCAACATTTCAGAGAAACTTCCTTTTGCCTAAAACAAAATGGCTTTTCACTTCTCACTACGACATACTGTTCATTGCAAAGTAAAATTTCTGCCTACCTATTTCAGACTGCCTCCAGCAGAGGAACTAACAAAGCTATTGAACTTTCACAGTAATACGGAATTCTGACAGTGATTTTGGCAGCCTCTTCCATGAGGTTATTTTCTAGAGTATATGTTTGTATTTTTGTCTGGAAAAGAAAAGAAAGTAGGAATCCAAACAACAATATGTAGGAAAGAATGAAAGGACAGGTAAGAACAGTATAAAATGGTGGGAAAAATTGAGAGACTTATAGGAGTTGGTAGAAATGAGAGAAATTTGTTTAATAGCCAGTGTTCTCTTCTTATGAGCTAAAAATTGTAATTTTTAACGAGTTTTTCATGTTATTATTGGACCTGGTAAAGGAATTGGAGAAAGTCTGTATAAAATGAAAAGCTTAATAGTAAATATGGAATTGAGTAATCAGAATCCTTTAAATCCTTATTAAAGCTTTGGAACTAGAAGAATATGAACTATCTTTGTTATACTCAGTTTCTTTACATTTAACCTACAATCACATAGTTACATGTGTGACAAGTGCCTTCTAATAAAGTAGATTTTCTGTCTATCTATCTGTCTATCCATCCACCTTAATTTAATCATTTTTGCTTAAATTGGGAGGAAAGTATATATAGGCAGAATCCTCTACAAGAGGATATTTTGTAGTTAGGAGTAGAGAAACTAAAAATTCAGGGCAAACATAGAAGCAGAAACATTATCTTTAAACCAAAGGATCTCTTGTTAAATCAGATCACTCAGGGAAAATGGAATCCAGTTTTCTTTTAGCTCAGATTAAGTGAAAGAAAGAAAGCAACGTCATTCTCCTGGCTCAGAGCTATTGTTGATGCCCTAATCTTTACTCTTTCCAGGTCTTCAGAGAGAGGAAGTAGCAAGAAAAATAAAACTGGCAAAGGACCAAACCAGTCACTGCCAGATACATCTCCAGTCAAAAAGAACTGGAGCCTCTTAAAGCTTCTTGTTTGACTCATTGATAAGTTCTCTGTCATCACTCTGGGAACTTGGAAACAAATGAAAAAATGTGGCAGACTAAGTGAACCTGGGAATAACAGTGAAGCAACACGTGTGCTATGGATCCTTAGTGTTTTGTTTTGTTTTTTAAAGATTTTATTTATTTGACACACACAGAGAGAGATCACAAGTAGGCAGAGAGGCAGGCAGAGAGGGAGAGGGGGAAGCAGGCTCCCCACCGAGCAGAGAGCCCGGTGCTGGGCTGGATCCCAGGACCCTGAGACCATGACCATGAACCGAGCCAAAGGCCACTGAGCCACCCAGGCGCCCCTATGGATCCTTAGTTTTGTGGCTCTACTTCTTTAAGAGTAGTTCCTAAATTCTCACCTACAGTTGATAATTTGGCTTTAAATGAAATTTTATTTGGAAATATCCTAGTGTTAATGCTGTTTCTTCAGGGAAAATCGGAAAGAGGCTAGAGTAAATGCTTATTGAATGTAATTAAGCAATGCCCTCCTCCTCCCCCTTTTTAGGGCACTAGAGAGGTCTTCAATAGTAGAAACAATAGAATTTTAGGCTATTAATGTTTAAAGTAAATTTAAGAAATGAGTTCAACCCAAGTTGTTTTTTTTTTTTTTAATTTGAGAAGTGATGCTAGAAACATTATAGGGATAATTAATTTCTTATGTAGAATCCCGTTTCTATTCCAAAAACGTTAAAATGTTAGATTAAAAAAAAAAAAGTGAATACATAAGGTAATGTTGAGTGCAAGTCCTTTCAAGAGAAACCATCAGGTGCTATAAACAATGAGAAAGTGGGAGTAGCCCATGTGGGAAAGGATATATATCTCAAAGGCTGGTCTTTTAACAGGAGTGAGGGCTTTAGGCCTTGTGCTCAAGGAATACCTGATACTGTTACCCTTGCCTGAAACTTAGACTTGTGAAAACACAGACAACAGAACTTGATAAGATAGCACAAAAATCATCCAGTTGCCCTGATATATGAGTGCACCATACTCAACCTTGGTCAATCACAATCCATGGCCACTTCTGTGAATGGGTGCTGGGCAAAATAGCTCTGATACCAAAGGAGTGTGGCAGAATGAACAGGAAATCAATAAAAAAATGATCTAGGTCCAGTGAATTTTATGGGAACCCTGACCAAGGAAACCTCAAAACTGTCCTATACGGAAACCTCTACAACTCAGGACATTTGGAGAATATGTGGAAAAGATTAAAAAACAGAAGATCCTTTAAACCTTTATTAAAGCTTCGGAACTAGAAGAATATGAACTATCTTTGTTATACTCAGTTTCTTTTTATTTAATCTACAATAACAAACATAGTTACATGTGTGACAAGTGCCTTCTAATAAAGTAGATTATCTTTCTCTCTGTTTATCTATCTGTCTACCCATCCATCTTAATATAATCATTTTTGCTTAAATTGGGAGGAAAGTATAGATAGGCAGAATCCTCTAGAAGAGGATATTTCATAGTTAGGAGTAGAGAAACCATCTATCCAATTCTAGAACTTGTATAAACACTTTGTATGAATTAAGTCAGTCAGTGCAAAAAAGATATTTTAAAATAATGAAAAATAAGAGTATAAGTAAGAATTGCTTAAAGTTTTAATTAGCAAGAGGAAAAATAAATCCACACATAGGACTGATATGAAGGCAGTAATAATGAGCGAGGAAGATTTTAAAATATATGAAAGGGCACCTGGGTATCTTAGTTGGTTTAGTGTCTGACTCTTGGTTTCGGCTTGGGTCATGATTTCCAGGTCATAGGATTGAGCCCTGCATCGGGGTCCATGCTGGGCATGAAGATTACTTTAGGATTCTCTCTCTCCCTCTCCCTTTGCCCATTCCCCCTGCTTGCTCCCACTCTCTCCCTCTCTTTCTTGCTCTCTCAAAAAAATAAAATAAAAATACGGAAGCATTTTTTAAAAAGTATTAGGTATTAGAGAGGGAGAAGGGGGTGGGATTATGGACATTGGGGAGGGTATGTGATTTGGTGAGTGCTGTGAAGTGTGTAAACCTGGTGATTCACAGACCTGTACCCCTGGGGATAAAAATATATGTTTATAAAAAATAAAAAATTTAAAAAAAAAATTTAAAAACTAAACAAATGCGTAATTATATAATATACTAGTATGTTGAAAACAGAATTATAAAATGAAATTGTAAAAACATGGAATCATAAAAATATGGAATATGTGAGGGACTTTTAGGAATTTTTCTTTAGTGTTAGGAAAAAGGACGGAGATAATGATTACATTTAGACTTTGCTGAAAAAATACAGTTACTTGTCTTAGTCGGAATAACTTCTGTTAAATGCTGCTATAGACAAACCCAATATCAATGGCTTAAGAATGAGAATTTATTTCTAATGTACACAGACTCTTCTACCTCTTGTATCTATGTATGCATCTAAAATATGTGCTATATAATGTTACTGCAACATGGAAAGTATGCTGACCTTTAACTGCCTCATCTTCCCATCTCACTGTCCATCAGTTATTGCTCTCAAAAGGCTCCCATATAACTACAAGGCAGGCTAGAAATGCAGAGGAACACACGGATATTTTGTGGGCCATAAAATGCTTATGAATCAATATTAAGTGAAGAATAAGAATAAAATGCTCAGCATCCAAAGTAATAGAGGATTAATTAGCAAATTAATACATTCAACATGATTAAGACAAGAAATGTAATGAAGTTAAGGAAAATTATATAGAAGGTAAAAAATAAGGTTGTATGACTAAATTCCAATGTCAGAGAAGCCAATGAATTTAAATTCATTAAATTTTCTCATCAATAGATTGTATTTTATTCAAAGTATCTGTTTTCTTCTGGCAAGGAAAATATCTAAAATATAATGATAGAAAGATTGAAATGAAAGTATGAAAACTAATCAAATAAAGTTAGTGTAACATTATTAATAACAGAACATTAGAATGTAAAATTAAGGCAGCAGTTTGATATGTTTGACATTAGTAAGACAGTGTATAATAAATATAATCATGACCTTATACAGAGCAAAATGGCATCAAGATTTATATGATAGAACTTGAGAGAACTGTAAGCCAAAATGACAAATCCAAAGCACAATTGCAGTTATAAATTATATTTTTCACAGTGATGAGAAAGAAAATACTGAGCAAGGATATAGAAATAATGTAATAATAATGACATAGAAATCACCACCAACAAAAAACAAATGACTTGAGAATGAAATTGCTTTAAAAGGTTGATAAAGAGGAAACAGAAACTATAAACTCATACACTAAATTAAATTAAATATAAATTAATCTAAAAGATGAAAACACTTAGTGCAAGATATTTTTTTTAAAGGATTTTATTTTATTTATTTGACAGAGAAAGATCACAAGTAGGCAGAGAGGCAGGCAGAGAGAGAGGAAGAAGCAAGCCCCCTGCCGAGCAGAGAGCCTGAAGCAGGACTCGATCCAAGGACCCTGAGACCATAATCTGAGCTGAAGGCAGAGGCTTTAACCCACTGAGCCACCCAGGTGACTGCAAGATATTTTTTAAAGGATAAGCTAATGTTATGTTTAGCAATTTTGAAAACTTACATGTTATAGATAATACCTAAAAAGTATGTAAATTTGACATAGGTAAATTGAAAATTGAAAGTAATCATTGAGGAAAATGAAATAGTTAAATATATCCTCGATTAAAGCCCCTGATGATATACAGTTGACTTATTTATTTTTTAAAATAGGCCCCATGACCAGCGCAGAGCCCAGGGTGGGGCCCAAACACACAACTTCTCTTTCTTTCTCCCTCCCCCACCTTTTTTTTTTTTCATTTTTAAAATTTATTTGACAGGAAGACAGGAAGAGAGAAGAGAGGACAGAGGGAGAGTGAGAGAGAGAAGCAGATTTCCCACTGAGTGGAGTGCCTGATGTGGGGCTCCATCCCAGGAGATCTCAGGTCTGAGATCATGACCTGAACCGAACACAGATACTTAAACAGCTGAGCCCCTCACATGCCCTGCTAACTAAATCTTGACACAAAAATTAGACAAGTGTAGAAACAAAAAAAAAATTGTGGAGTGATCTGAATCTTAAATATGAAATGCTAAAGTCCTGAATAGTTTATTAGACCAAAGAGATTGACAGACTATATAAAATGATGAAAAGATAATAACATTGAAAGGTAGGATTAACTTCAGGAATGTTAGGGTAGTTCAGAATTAGAAACATACAATCTATGATACTTCTTGATAAGAGATTAAATATAAAAATTACATAATCATGTCAATAGAAAAAGAAAATTGAATAGTCTATTATGAAGTAAATCCTTACCAAGTTAATAACAGATCTAATTAATACAGAGCATCTATGAAAAACTTAGAAGAAACGAAAATGCATTAGTGAAATATGAGATACTGAAAAATTTTCAGATCAGCACTGGGGGGAGGAGGGAGGAATACACAGAATCTTTAAAGCGGCAATAATAAGACTAAGATCTTACTTTTCAACAGAAAATTTGGAAACTAAAAGCCAATAGAATTGCTTCTTAAAAGTGCTGAAATAATTGTGAACATACAATTTTATAATCAGCCAAACCATCTTTCAAAAATAAAGGTGAACAGAGAGATTATCAACACACACACACACACACAAATTGAGTTCAGAGACAGAAATCCTGTACCAAAAGAAACAATTGAACAAAAAAACCTTTAGGGTATTCAGGCAGAAGAAAACTATAGGGAAAACCAAGGTTATGCAAGAAAACACATACATATATGCATACACATACAGAAGGGGCAAGTAGGAGGATAACTCTAAAATTTTATGAGTGTTTAAATATATGATATTGGGATATATAACAAGGGTATCAAATCCACATGAACTGTAAAGATATGTGGGGAAGAACACATTGTCTAGGGAAATGCAACACTATAAATTTAAGGTGATGTATAATCAATTAAATATGAATGTTATAATCTCTGTTAATTAAATGTATAAGGAAAGATATTGACTAACAGCCTCAGAATGAAGAAACAAATAACAATAACAATAATAACATGTTAGCCAAAACTAAAACAAAGAAAAATAAAGTGCAAGAAGTAGAGAACAAATGGACCAATTAGAAAATTAATAGCAAATTGGTAGATTCAAAATGGTTAAGGGGCACCTGGGTGGCTCAGTCGGTTAAAGCCTCTGTCTTTGGCTCAGGTCCTGGTCCCAGGGTTCTGGGATAGAGCCCTGCGTCAGGCTCTCTGTTCGCCAGGGAGCCTTCTTCCTGCACTCTTTCTTCCTTCCTTTCTGCCTACTTGTGATATCTGTCTGTGAAATAAATAAATAAAATCTTTAAAAAAATGGTTAAAGCAGAAAATAAGTGATGCATATGGCATTGGCGAATAAATGTAATTAAACTGTATTTCAGTTTAGATAGAAGCTAAGCGACTTGGTGCTGGGGTGGCTCAGTCAGTTGAGTGTCTGACTCTTGGTTTCTGCTTAGGTCACAATCCCAGGGTCATGAGATTGAAACTTGCATGAAGCTCTATGCTCAGTGCTGAGTCTGTTTGAGGCTCTCTTCGCTCCTCCCCCTACTCATAATCTCTCTCTCTTTAAGACAAATCAGTAAATCTTTAAAAAAAAAAAAAAGGCTTAGCTAGAGGCTGGGGAAATAGAATAGAAGCAGTATTTGTAATATCATTAAATGGGAATTTAACAAATATCCATATAAAAGACCAAATTTGATGGACATGGTTAAAAAAAAATCTATCCCGTCAATAAGAGTCACCTTTTCAATATGAGGATGAAGAAAAACTGAAAAGAAATGAATATAAAATATCACACAAGTATTTACTTCAAAAAGTTGGTAGTATGTAAAGTAAGCAGTATCAGAAATGAAAAGGATTTGTTTATAATGAAAAACAATCAATAAAATACATCAATATATCAATCCAAAATGTTTATATGACTAATAAAAACTGAAAGACCTACAGGTATAATAACACCCACAAAAGTTATTGGAGGTTTTAAGATAATTTCTTCAGTATCTACTAGAACAAATGTACATGAAAGAGTAGAGATACTGATGATTTGAAAAATGTACTTAAGAAACTTAACCTAATTGAAATGTAAGGAATAGCAAGCCCAGTAATTGCAGAATTCATGTTATTTTTAATGCTACATGGAACATTTATCAAAATTAATCATGTAATGAATCATAAATCAGGATTCAACAAGTTTTATGGGTTAAAATCATACAGAGTATGTCATCTTTCCACATTGGAAGTATCCTAGAAATCAGTCAGAAAATGAAAATTAGTAAACCCTCAACTGTTTAGAAATTATGTAGCACTCTTTTGAATAATTTGTGAGTCAGTGAAGTATAATGAAAATTAGAATATATTTTCTTTGAATGATAATGACAATACAGCATAACGTAATTGTATCATGGAAGCATAACATAGTACTTAGAAAGTTATTTAGCACTGTAAATAAATCTCAGTAGCAAAAGGGCTAAAAATCAGTGACAATATTCCAAACTCCAAACTAGAAAATAGGTCAGAAATTAATCTCCAAAAAGATAGAAGGAAAGAAATAATAAACATAAAAATTAAAATTAAAAAGAAAAAAGATATATTTTCTATAAAATTCATCAGAGCTAAACATTGTTTCATTTATAAAATTAATACAATATATAAACCCATTGCAAGACAAATCAAGGGAAAAAAAGATAAAACATAAATTATTGTTATCAGCAATGAAAAAGAATACACCACTGCAGATTCCTACATGTTTAAAAGATAAGACATGCATTTTAAAATTTATTTTTCCCGGGTTTACCAAGTATACTTGACAAATAAAATTGTACATATTTAAAATGTACAAACCTGATGGCTTAGATATACATATACATTGTAAAATATTTATCACAAGCAAGTTAGTTAACACATCCATTACCTCAAGTAGTTACCTTTTAGTGCGTGTGTGCTAAGAACACTTAAGATCTACTCTTAGCAAATTTCAAGTATACCATATGATGTTATATATATATATAGAAAAATGTCATACTTACCAATACATTTATAAGGGCATCATAGCATTGATTTAAATAGCTAACAAGGGTACACCTGTGTGGCTTAGTTGGTTGAATGTCTGCTTTCATCTCAGGTCATGACCTAGGGTCCTGGTCAGGCTCCCTGCCAGTGGGGAGCCTGCTTCTCCCTACCCCCGCCCTGCTTATCTTCTCTCTCTCCCTATCTCTCTCGTATAAATAAAATCTTAATTTTTTTTAAATAAAAGCTAACAAGAACATTAAAAAAAAGGAAAATTATAGGTAAATGTCTTTTGTAAATGTAGGCACTTAAACCAAGTAAAGAATAATATGTAATAACTGAGTGAAATGTACTTCACAAATGCAAGTATAACATTAAAATATCAATCAGTGTAATTCACTACATAAATAGAATACAGCAGACAAAAACAGAACCAAGAAAAGCATTCAACAGAATTTAACAGCACTTGATGATTAAAAACTGTCACTGAACTATGAAAAAAATTAGCAAAATTTTAAAAGTAAGTAAAAAAACATGAATCATAGCAACACCATCAAATCTCAATGGCATACAACTGTGCAACTGGGAAAACAAAAAGACAGTAACAGTAGTTTAGATATGGAGCAATTTTTACACATGACAGGTGAAACTGTAGGTTGGTACAATTTTTTTTCACTTTTTTCTTTGTGGTGAGGTATCAATGACAAAATCATAAGAGATTTGTATACATAAAGTATATGTCATGGTGATTTGATACATGTATACATTGTGAAATGATTCTCCCCACCTACTTAATGAACATATCCATCACCTTATATATCTATTTATTAGTATTTTTTTTATTATTGGTATCAACATTCAAGTTCTACTCCATTGGCAGTTTCAATTATATAACACAGTGCTATGAACTATAGTCACCAAGTTTAACAGATCCTCAGACCTTTGTTATAGCTAAAAGCTTTTTAATTTTTTACTCTCTTATTTTATCAGTTTTGCTCTAAAAAATTTATCTTAAAATGAAAGATGGTTACCAGAGGGTAGGTAGCTGGGGGGGGGGGGGTGAAATAGGTGAAGGTGAGTAAGAGTATATTTAACTTCATGAGCATTGAGTAATATATGAAATTTTTCAATAATCATATTATACACCTAAAACTAGTATAACACTGTATGTGAAGAAAAGGAAAGGAAAACAAAAAAGTAAAAAGAAGAGAGAAGAGATGAGAAGAAAATAAAATAATGCAATGGCAAATGACGAATTCTACTACATTTAACAGTATGAATCAATCTCACTGATGCAATGAGACTGAAAGAAACTGGACTTGCAGGAGTATACAGTATATAATTCTATGTTTATTGTGTTCAGAAGCAAACAAAACAGTATATGATTATTTTTAATGACAGTGCATACTGAGAGGGGGAAAAGGTAGACTGCATGTTCTATAGTTTCAGTTTCTTGAAAGCCACATTTAAAAAATATATATTTATTTTAGAGAGAGAGAGAGAAATTGTGTACACATGCAGAGGGGGAGGGAAAGGGACAAGCAGATTCTGTGCTGAGTGCAGAGACTGAGCCAGGCCTGGATCACAGGACCCTGAGATCAAGACCTGAGCAGAAACCAAGAATTCGTAGCTGAGCAGATTGAGCCATCCACGTGCCCTTTGAAGGCCACATATTTATGTATTCATTTATATAAAATTATCAAGATACCAAGTAAGTTTTGTGAAGTGCATTTAAGTTAAACATCAATAAAAATTATTTAAAAGGTCAACATATAATATTTGTACATATCATTTGATTAATTAAAATATATTGGAAAAGAACAAGGTGCTATTCAGACAGTGAATGAATAAGACATATATATTATTTAGGAATAAATTTATCAGTAATGTCCAAATGCATAAAAACTAATAAAGGATATATCAAAAAGAGTTATCACCCAATATCTTTCTAAATTAATTTCCAAGTTATGTATAGTTTTATATTATTTTATATGCATTGGATTGGGAAAAATCAAATATAAATTCTTGATGTTAATGAGCATTTAATTAGAAGGCCCCAAATCTTACACATATTTTGTGAACCTTTAAACATGTTTAGTCACATTGGAAACTCAATCAGAAATTTTGAGTGCTGTGAAGTGTGTAAATCTGTGTAAACCAAAAGATAATAGATTGACTTTTTTTTTTTTTTTTTGAGAGAATGTATGTGTGTGAGGACTGGGGGCCACAAGAAGACGGGAGAGAGAGAATTTCAGAAAGCCAAAATCATGTGTTAGACATTTAACTAACTGAGGTACCCAGCGACCCCAGATTAATATTCTTTAAATACGGAGAGACAGAAGGAAGAAAGTCAACTTAGAATTTTTTTACACACCCAAATTTTCTAATGAATTTTCACTGTAGAAGAATTTGTTTTGCTTTAAAAAAAAAAAAAAAAAAAAAAAGCAAAAGCTGAGAAAATCTGCTGCGAGCAGAGAGACTTACATTAAATAGCAGAACAAAATAAAAGCATCCAATTTTCAAAGAAGATTTTTCAAACATATTAAAAACTATAATATATGAAAAGATGGAAATTTAGGTCTATACAAAGGAAAAAAAGAGGGATGAAAATGGTAAAAACATGAGTATATGAAATATTTTTTCTCATTTTTAATGCAAATGTAGTAATGTATCTTGAGTTTAAGTATATATGTGAAAATTGCATGACAAGAATTATACAAAGAGTGAGAATGAGAAAATTAAAGTATACACTTCAGAATTTTTACACTATAACTGAAGTAGAATATTATTTAAAAGATTAACTCTAATAAAGTAAGCATCTATGGTATAAATTATAGAAAATAATTTTAAAAAGTAGAACTAAAAATATAAAATGGCTATAAAAATAATAGTTATAAAATGCAATCATAATACACAAAAAAGTAGAACTAAAAAATAAAATGTTACATAAAAAATAGTGGTTATAAAATGCAATCATAATACACAAATAATTGTGTATTATAAAATGCAATCATAATACAAAAGTAAAAGTATATAGAAAAATAAGAAAAAAACAGAAACAGATTAAACAATTAAAAATTAAACAGCAAAACTGAAAATTTGTGCCTAATTGTATTGGTAATTATGTTAATGTTAAATATTCTGGGCACTCTGATTATTAGCCAAGGATTGTTAGATGGATAAAAATGCAGGGGCGCCTCGGTGGCTCAGTGAATTAAAGCCTTTGCCTTTGGGTCATGATCCTATGATCCTTGGATTGAGCCCTGCATCGGGGCCTCTGCTTGGTGGGGAGCCTGCTTCCACCTCTCTCTCTCTATCTGCCTCTCTGCCTACTTGTGATCTCTGCCTATCATAAATAAAATCTAAAAAAAAAAAAGTAAAAAAAATGTAAAAAAAATTCACAGACCTGTACCCCTGGGGATAAAAATATATGTTTATAAAAAATAAAAAATTAAAAAAAAAAAAAAGAAATTTTGAGTACTTTAAAAATACACCCATGGGTGCCTGGGTGGCTCTGGGTTAAGCCGCTGCCTTCGGCTCAGGTCATGATCTCAGAGTCCTGGGACTCTGAGCACATCGGGCTCTCTGCTCAGCAGGGGATCTGCTTCCCTCCTCTCTCTTTGCCTACCTCTCTGCCTACTTGTAATCTCTCTCTGTCAAATAAATAAATAAAATCTTTAAAAAAAATAAAATAAAAATACACCCATGAGGGGTGCCTGGGTGGCTCAGTGGGTTAAGCCGCTGCCTTGGGCTCAGGTCATGATCTCAGGATCCTGGGATCAAGCCCCACATCAGGCTCTCTGCTCAGCAGGGAGCCTGCATCCCCCCTCTCTCTCTGCCTGCCTCTCTGCCTACTTGTGATCTCTGTCTGTCAAATAAATAAATAAAATCTTAAAAAAAAATACACCTATGATATAATCCAGAAATTAAAATTTTAAGTGTATTGCCTTGAGAAGTGTTTTTAAATACATTTAAGGGAAATGTAAATTGTATGCCCCTAGTGGTATCATTTAAAATAGTAAACTTTGGAAGCATGTACCAAATTCATCCAGAGATAACTGAATAAATAAGATGTGGGTCATTATCAATTGCATGTCATATAGAAGATGAAATCAATGGACAAAACTTATATGTATCATCATGAATAGCCTGGAATAAATGAGTTTAATATAAAAGCATGTTAAAGGCACTTGTAATATGTTGTTATACATATCATACTATGTAATGCTTAGCAATACATAAATCAGAAATAAAAGTATATAAAAAAGAGGAAACATTATCTCTCACATCACAGTAACTGTAATTTTTGAGATTAATATAGAACAGAGATATAGGAGAAACCATTATTAACATTGTTTTTTAATTATATAGGATATAGCCCAAATTGGCTTGGTTGCAGATGTATTTACTTCTGATCCCATATTTTAATAAATGTCAACTGTCATTTTTTGTGGATTCCATGACATCTCTAGGAAGAGATGTAGAAGTAATATGAAACTGGAAATTTTCAAAATATCCATATTTGTTGGAAAATATGTCCTGTATTTTGTGAAGGCAGTATACTGAATATGAGTGTCACATATATTCAGTTGATTTGGGAAGGAAAAATACCAAGTATGTCTTCATTTTAGCATTTTTGTGTATTTACTTGTTTATATTATACACATAGTATATAATCCAGAGATTAAAGTACTATGTGTTTATCATTGAGAAATTCTAGCAAATTTATAGGAGAGGGATATAAATATTATGCCCATTGTAGCATTAATATGGGGAAATATTGCTAGTGTGTTCAATAGGTACTTAATGGGCAGAATCCTTTAATTGTAGAATGGGTGAGAGTATTTTTAAAGGTTATGTTTAGCTCATATTCAGTTCTATTAACCCATTGTATTACATATTGTTATTTTTTTAAATTTACATACAGCAAAATTCATACCATGTGGTATATAGTTCTATGAATCATTACAAATGCACACAGTACTGTATTCAAAACTATCATCAAGATATGGAACATTTCCATTACCCCCCAGATTTTCTTCCTAAAGCCGCATAGTAGTGTCTCATCCCCTCTACTTTCAAACTCTGGCAACTACTGATGTTTTCCCTGCCTCTAAAGTTTTCCCTTTTCCAAAATATTTTACGAATGGAAAGGTAGAGTATGGAGCCTTTGGATCTAGCTTTTTTTTTTTTTTTTTTCAAGCAAGAAAATTAATTTGAGATAGTACAATATTGTGTGATCCAGTAGATCATATTATTGCTGACAGTTGTGTACCTTTGGTGCAGTTTGTTTATCCACTCATCTTTTGAAAAACATTTTGATAGTTTTCAGTTTGGGATGATTATAATTAAAACATATGCATACAGATTTTGAGGTAACAATGTTGAACTCTGTAGTCATAATTGTGGATATATCTTTCTCCTTTTCTCATTTTACTTTGTTTATTTTGAATCTCTATTGTTAATTGCATACACATTTAGGAATGTTTTGTTCTCTTTATTATTATATAATATCCTTCTTTATCCGTGGTAATAGTCCTTTTCCTGTAGTTTGTTGTGATACTGGTAAGATACTCCGACTTTTTTTTTTTTTTTTTTTTTTGTAAAGGTTTTTTTTTTGAGAGGGAGAGAAAAGAGAGAAAGTGAGAGTGTGCGTAGGTGCATGAATGGGGGAGGGGCAGAGAGATAGGGAGAAGCAGACTCCCCACTGAGCAGGGAGCCCAATACAGGGCTGAATCTCCGGACTCTGAGATCATGACCTGAGGCAAAGGCAGATGCTTAACTGACTGAGCCACCCAGGCACCCCACCTCCCATTTTCTTTTCATTAATATTTGTGTGGGATTTTTTTTTTTTTAGCTCTTTACTTTTACCAGTCTGTGTTTTTATGTTTCAGTTGGGTTTCTTGTAGACAGTATATATTTGAATATTGCTTTTTCTTTCCCCCCTTTTTTTTCTTTTTTAGAGCAGTTTTAAGTTTACAGAAAACACAAGTGGAAGGTACAGAGATTCCCCATAAACTCCCTACCCCCACGTATGCATAGCCTCTATGTGTTGCTTTTTCATTTGGTCTGACAATCTCTCTGTTTTGATTGATGAGTTTAGACTGCTTATATTTAATATGATTATTAAATGGTTGGATTAAAATCCATCTTTGTTTTGCTTTGGTTACGTTCTGTTCTGCCTCTCATGCGTGTGTTTTCTTTTTGTAGCTCATAAATATGTAACTTACATTTTTAAAATTATATTCACTTAATTATTAAAAACATCATAAAATTAAACACCTTTAATTTTCTATAACTATATAGCAAAAGTAATTTTTACTAACCTCCAGCAATGCTTTTAATGTTATTTGAAATAAATTTATTATGGGGCGCCTGGGTGGCTCAGTGGGTTAAGCCTCTGCCTTCGGCTCGGGTCATGATCTCAGGGTCCTGGGATCGAGCCCCATATGGGGCTGTCTGCTCAGCAGCGAGCCTGCTTTCCTCCCTCTCTGCCTGCCTCTCTGCCTACTTGTGATCTCTCTCTGTCAAATAAATAAATAAAATATTTTAAAAAAATTATTTTAATTTGTGCCATATTATTTTGTTTATTATTTCATCCATTTTTATATAGTGCACTAAACAAAATACTTGTCCATGTAGTCTTTTGTTTTGCATTATTAAGAAAGAGACTATTAAAGCTGCCTTAAAATATTTTTCATTAAGTTTAGATTGAGTACTGCATGATTTTAAATATAATTGAGAAGAATGTAGAGTTTGAGCTCCTGTTTTGATGCTTAGCTTTTGCAAGTGGACTGAGAATCATATTGTTTTAATAATATTTAGTTAATATCTTAAGACAGAGTATTTCTGTTTAAAGGCATTTATTATTTATTTTTTTAAGATTTTATTTATTTATTTGAAAGAGAGAGAACATGAATGGAGGGGAGAGTCAGAAAGAGAGGGAGAAGCCTACTCCCCACTGAGCTGGGAGCCCAATGTAGGACTGATCCCAGGACCACGGAATTAAGACCTGAGCCGAAGACAGCTGCTTAACTGACTGAGCCATTCAGGCATCTCCATAGAATACTCTTAAATGAAATTCTGTTAGAGATTAAATTATCTTTTTTACCTCACAGTATGGTTATCAGTACTTGTAATTGTGGTAGTAATGTAGCCTTTTCCAACTTTTTACTTCTTGCTTTTATTGGTATATTTAATACTATCTTTAACCTGACATTTATTTGTAAGTATGTTCAAAGCTACTGTTCCTTTTGGTGAAAACTAAGTTAGTTAAAACTAGAAGATAAAATTCCTAAATCAGTTTAAGTTGGCAAACATAAGCCCTTATAAATCACAATATGTTGAAAGCCAGTGAAGCAATGATGGCCTCATTATGAAAATTTCTGCATTGCAGAACTTTGACTCTACCCTGCTGATATACCTCATTTACTTGAAAATTTGTAAAATTTGATATATAGACTGAATAGAAAGTGGGAGGAGACGTCATATATTAAATATTAGTAGCACTAGTATTTCTTTTTTAAGATAAAAATGAATAGAATTAGGAATTCCAAAATAAAAAGTAAGTCAACAATTAACCCCATGCTTTTAAGCATATTTTCTTAGTTTTTGCATTGCTTAACCTGTGATATATAGTACTTCCCTTTCTGTCCCCAGATCTGTCTCTAAGCTGATATTTAACATCTCCATGTAGCTCTTGTTTGCTTTGACTGTTTGCTTTGACTTTAAATTCCCAGACTGGTTCCTGGATAGATTTTCAGTGGTGCAGAACTGTAAATGCATACTCACTGTGTATACAAGATGTGTGGGAATTAAAGAACAACTACTATAACTTCTGTGTTATATTTTACAGTGACATGGGAATAAAGTTATATAATAATGATCTATGTATCTGATTCAAACCACCAACTACTATTTGAGGGCCATAAGTCTCTTTCATGATACTTCTCAACTACTTATGGGTACTGTCAGGATATATCTAATGTATGCCTGGGAAATAACCTCAATCACCACATGACACTAGCTATTTCCTCCTCTATAGATGACTTTCATCTTGTTTGGGGTCAAGTCCCCTACTACCTGAAAAGGCACATGAAAGCAATTCAGCAGTTATGAATTCATTCAAATCACAGTTACTTTGCTATTTTAATCTTAAACCATTATACTTCATTACTATGTTCAGAGATATTTTTAGCATTTGGTAATCTTCTGTGGTTCTTGCATAAAATGACATTTCCATCAAACTTACTTTATTAGTTAAATGTGAGTTTATTATTTATTAATTAAAATTAAATTTTCCTTTTGTAGAAATAGTTTTTATTTAGTCAATCAGTATGCATTTATTTATTTTTTAAGTAGTGCTCAGTATTATTTATGGAATTAGCATCATATAAAAGAATTCTCAAAGATTTATTTCCAGGGGTTAGGCAGTGTAATTGAGGATTCAAGAAAACACACAGGAAATTATTCATGCCAAAATAAAATGTGACATGGGAAATCAGATGAAAACTATCCATGACACACTAACATTCTGTATACTGAAGCATGTGGCTATCACTGCCAGTGGAAGAGGAACTTTTAAGGAAATACTTTATGAATTTTTCAGTACATCCTAATGTCTCTACACAGTCATTATTGCCTTAAAACAAAAACAATTGTAATATATAGTTTTGTAATTAATTGGAGTCAGGTACATTTTTGTTTTCCTTTGCTGAAATTATTCTCTTGAGAAGAACTTAAGCCCTTCGAGGGCATGGAATATAATTTCTGTTTCTTTGTTGGTTCTCTAAAATATCTGGAAAAATATCTGGCTGGATAAAGAGTTGATTAAGGATTGCTTTAATGAAAGCTAACAGTGCAGAGTTCATTACTGCTTGAGGAGACCCTTGCTTATGGTAGCTCTTGTGCTTTTACAGTTCCTTCCATGTTGGAGGAAAGGCAAAAAACTATGATTTCAAAGATTTGAAAAGAGAAATTTAGAAACTTCCTTTTCAAAAAAACCTGGGCAAATAAAAAATGCCTCTTATCTTTTCCAGCTTTTTGATTCTATGATTCTATGATTAACTATCTCATTTACAACTGATGTCAGAAATACAGTTTTTCTCACTTGCCGTAGCTTCTTCCTTGCATTCTTTCACTTTAGGCTATTATTTATTAACTCAGTAACTGCATTATTTACAATAACTGAAAAACATGGCTGAAGATTTTATGAGGCCTCACACTTACCAACTTTCTGCTGATTAAGTGAAATAGTTAGGTTATAGTTTCAACTACCCAGGGAGTCCAAAAGTTAATTAAAAGTAAATCTGTGTAAATTATGACTGAAGCCCTTCTGCTTTCTTTTCAGTTTGAACTGCTTTTCAGTTTGAACTATTTTTACCATAAATATAGAGAATTAGCACTTGAACTGAACTTTTCATTAAATTATAAAGGATTTTCTGAGAAGGTTTTAAATAATTTACGATTTGGGTCTAGACCTAGTCCAAGGGGGGGGCAAGAAATAATCAGGATAACTAAAGGTATTGTATAAAATGAGTTGGTTAAGAAAATACAAAGAGTGCAAACCTGGCTGTAGCATTTAGAGTAAAAGACACATATATTTAAGCATTGAATTTATCCTTTTTTGAAGTACTTCTCTCTCTCTACAAAATCTGTTCCTTGAGAACCTATTTAGCCAAGTAATATTGTATCATTTTTACTGATTAACATATTTGTTTGTAATTGTTCTCAAATTATTTCCTGCTAAGTTTTCTCATTTCAGCTGTCTTCATACACATAATTTTCTTTAATGCCTTTTATGAACAAATCTTTATATCTGATGGTAGATAAAGAATGAATTTGTAATTCATTTCTGAATAAGTGAAATAATCTAAAAACTTTTGAAGCAGGTGTACTTACCTGCTTGCCATTTTGCTGAATCATGTTTTTATTGAGAACCTTTGGAATAATGTTATCTTAACATTATAAAAATTATTAACTGGTGAAACTATAAAGAAAACACAGATTCTACTCACTGTGTCCTAAAAATACAACACAAAACCAATGCATTTCAAGGACCTAGCTGCTGCTTTTTGAGGTGTCTCCTGAGATCAGAGAATGAAAAAAATCCTCCATAAATATGTATCGAGTACACCTGTTTCATTTATACATTATGCAGAAATATTAAGAAAACAGAGCTGTGTGTACCTTACAATAAAAAAATACATCCACCAAAAAATCCAAATCATGGGGTGCCGGGGTGGTGCCTGGGTGGTTCAGCGGGTTAAAGCCTCTGCCTTCGGCTCAGGTCATGATCTCAGGGTCCTGGAATCGAGCCCCACATCAGGCTCTCTGCTCAGCGATGAGCCTGAGAAGAGGCTGCCTGCCTGCCTCTCTGCCTACTTGTGATCTCTGTCTGTCAAATAAATACATACATACATACATACATACATACATATATAAAAAAAACCCAAATCGTCATTTCCAAGAAAATAATGTGAAGCATTTTAGTTTTTCGTGAACAATGAAGAGCAGTATAATCCTTGAAATTTGGGATTTAGATGTATTTAAATCATTAAGAAGTTATCCTGACCTTATTTCTTAAACTTTTTGTTTTCTCCATTAGTTTTTTTTCCACAACAAAATTTATCTTTCAAACACAAGGGAATTTTTTAATTTTGTCAAGATGTAAATCCAAATTGTGCCATTAGGATGTAGTTATAGTATCTTCTCCATAGTGTAAGTGAAATAGCTCTCTTCTAAAGAAATGGACAGTCCCTTCTCAAGGCAGATTTTCTGGAACAGTGCATCTTACCTGTTCAGTACCAAGGGAGGTGCTTTACAGTGGATTCCAATGACAATATATGGTTTTTTTTTTTGCAATTGAGATATTCATCAGCTTTTAAAATGTGTAACTTTTTGATACTTCATTCAAAATATGTCCATTTGTTTTTAGTCTTGTATTTATAATTTGTATTTTTTAAAGTTTAATTTATTTATTTGAGAGAGAGCGAGAGCACGTGTGAGCAGGAGGGGCAGAGGGAAAAGGAGAGAGAATCTCAAGCAAATCCCTGCAGGACTCCATCTCAGATCTCACAACCTTGAGATAATAACCTGAGCTGAAACTAAGAGTCAGCCTTCTAACTCACTGTGCCACCCAGACAGCCCTAATTTGTATTTTTATATAATGAGCACCCACAAACTTGTAAAAGTTTCATGTTCTATATAACTTGAGTCACCCCCTTTTTGTTGCCTAACTAGGACTTTGTGCTCTCCTCTGCTGTGGAAATTGTAGGCTCTGACTAGGGATCTGTGGTAACTTAGACTCCTCATCTCAGAGTCAGCACTTTTATAGTATTACTGCCTGGTAAATACAAGTCCACTAGCTGGACAAGTAATTGAACTCAAACCAGGGAGCAAGGAAGTGAATCAATATGACTGTCTTCTAAATGCTCTTACATCAACAATTCAGTATCTTCCATTTGTTTATAAACTGATTTGCTTATATACTTTGAGAACTCCCAGGAGTTAAGAAATTTTTGGAAAGAAGTCTGTAATACATAATAGAAAGAAATTCAGATTGAGGTTCTGTTCTTTTTTCTCTTATATGAGTTACACTTGAACCTAGAATTCCAGGTGGTTATAAGGACTCCAGGTTGAAGCTATATACACTGTTGAAAAAGTGGCCAGGGTGTACATGGCTGACTCAGTCCATTAAGTTCTCTGCCTCTTGATCTTGGCCTAGGTCATGATCTCAGGATCCTGAGATGGAGCCCTGCTTTGGCTCTGCTCTGAGCGTGGAGCCTGCTTGAGATTCTTTCTCTGTCTCCCTCTGATCCTCTCCCCCCATTGTCCAGACTCGCTTATGTGTGCTGTCTCTCTCAAAAAAATAAAAAATAAAAATAAAAATAAAATAAAAGATAAAAAGTGGCCAGTAAAGAGACCATGTAAAAAGGGAACAGGGTTATTTTCCTAGAGGACATTAGTATTTTCACTATTAATGTCCCCAAATTTTAAGTTTTTTCCATCTTAGATGGTTGAAGAAAAACATCTACCTTTACAAAAAAGTTAACTATAAAATAATTGCATAAATATTTTATATTTTCCCCTACTTTTATAGAAAGGTCCTAGCAGACATATTTTTCCCAGTACTGACTTACTCAGCAGTAAAGTCTGTGCTAAAAGAAAGAGTAGGCCAAATATGAATGAATGTGAAATGCCCTACTTATTTTTTGTGGACTTAATTGATTGAGCTCATTTTAGGGGTGCCTTCTCTATTGACCAGAAGCATGGCTCATTAGACCAACTCACAAAATAACCTTTTAAAGAAAGGGTTTCCAGTACATTTGTTCATGTTCCATGTCACTAAGAATAGTGCTATTTAAACCTAAATACAATAATTTTGGATAATGTACAGCAGGTATCATTTTAAATATAAAACATGGGATTTTAACTAAGCATTATTTATAAGACACTTCTCTTTACATTATTTTAGATTTGAATCAAAGATAGCAAATTGCATGCAGAGATTTCTTTCACATGCCAGTTTAATAGCCACATTTAAACTCAAATATTCCCTTTTTTTTCCTTTTTCTTTTTTACTTTTGTCTGAAGCCATAATAGCATAGTAGTGTTTTCTTTGAATTAAGTTCTACATGTTAACTTTCCTACAGGACGTGCATATAGTAGTCTAAGTCTTCATTTTGCTCTGCAGTTAACACAAACATCCATTTAACACACTGCTTAATTTCCTGTTGAGGTTTTGACTTACTGTATTCTAAAGAATATGGTTAAACAACACTCAGCTTAGTTCAGGTTGAGGAATAATTGAGTCTATACCACAGAAAGTATTAAGATAGGGGAATTTAAAAAATGATAAAAGAATATAAGTTTTTTAAAAAGATTTTGTTTATTTGATACAGAGAAAGAGAGAGACAGCACAAACAGGGGAAGCTGCAGGCAGAGGCAGCAGGAGAAGCGGGCTTCCCGCTGAACAAGAAGCCTAAGTGGGACTTGACCCCAGAGTTCTGGGATCATGACCTGAGCCAAAGGCAAACACTTAACTGACTGAGCCACCTAAGCTTCCCAAGAATGTAAGTTTTTGATGCTTAGATACAGATGAACCTGTTTGTTGGTGAATTACTTCCAAAAATAAAATTAGACCTTTCAGAGAGCAACTCTATGATTCTCATAGTATCAGAATTTTTCGCTTGAAAAAGTGAGGACAAAACATGCGGTTGTTTATGTGCCTTATGCCTGTAGCATTTTGTAAGGCTGGACATAAGTGGTTAAGTTTAGTACCTAGGTCCAGACCATTGGGGATAAATCTTGCCTCTCATATTACCAGTTGTATGACACTGAAGAATTTACTCAAGAGAAATGTTCCTCAGTTCTTTCTACCTAAAAGGGGAATTGTTACAGAACCTGTTCCATAGATATGTCTTAGAACAGTGCCTGTCAGATAAAGTTCAGTAAAGGTTAATAAACATTATGGTTTTAGCTTTGTTGTTGTTGCTTTGTCATGTTAGGCACACTATCTTATTTACTCTAGCATTCTATGAAAGTCAATTATGAATCATTACTTTTTGGAATTCTGTTTAAGTTACTCAGTTATTTAGATATCACTCATCCAAATGAATCTGAATTTTTCCTTATATGATTTAAAACTGATTATACTTGAAAATGTACCTTTTATTATAGTATTAAATAATATCAAATGAGATATAAAAATGGATAGGTCTAATTTACATTTTTATTTGGAAAGAGATAATTACTTTATATCAAAAATATGAGGCTTGATATTTATTTATTTTTATTTACATTTATATTTTGCTATTTTCACTTTTGTTTTTGTTATTTGTCTTTTAAAATGTGGGGAAAAATCAACTATTAATAAATTATAAGCTATATTGAAGTATGGTATATTTAATACCCATTTAAATTTTTTATTACATTTTGTATGTTTTTGTAGCTAATGAAATGTTAGCACTGTTGATGCTGGTAAAATATTTGAAGAATCTGAATCAGTGTACTTTTGATTGAGTGCTAGTTAGGTATTTTGATCAATGCAAAGTGTTGTTATGTAAAAAAGATTTTCAGGACTTTTGTATGTAAAATATTTTCTTTCAGTGGCTACTCTATCTTTAAAGTTTGAATGCCAATATGTTGCTACATTTTGATATTTCACTTTTTTAACAACAGAGATAAGCGGACTCCTCAAACTAAAATTTGAAATATTCAAAATTATAAATCACTATATTCCTTATAGGACATTTAACAAACACATGGGTATACATGTCCTTGTTCTCTGTGCTGTATTTCCCAAGATCCACAAAGTAGATATCATTTATTTCCTACCTATAAGCATAATCAAGACCTATAACTTTGATATCACTGATATTTAGGTATTAAATTTTTGAGATCTATCTTGTGGTACAGCTAATTCAGTACCAATTATTCTTTCTGCTAATCCTACTTTTACTTCAGAACCCAGAGAGGTTATGGCCTCTTTTCCTCTGATTAAATCCCCAGCATTTTCTTCTACATTTAGTAAACTCTGTCTTTAAACTTGTTGAAATAACAAGCCCAGGACCTCAGCACCTCTCCTTTAAGACAGCAGCCCTACCTTCCTCAACATCAGCCCCTGAAAGGGCCAGAATGTTGAAAATGAACTCAGGGCCCCAGTCTTTTCTTTTAGGCCTTGCAAACTGTACCCTGTCCCTTCCTGAGTATCTGAGTATTTTTTGGTCCAAGACTCCAAATTATTATGCTCCACCTGTACACAGTTTTTACCCTCTGTTCTCTTTGACCTCTTTGGCCCAGGAATTACTCATCATATTCACCTCTGACCATATTCTTCCACTTACGTCAATGTGTGTATCTAATTAGAATTTCCAGTACTTACTGAGTAGTTACGTACCAGCCACTGTTTTAGTGTTTTGTGCATATTAACTTATTTAATCTTCACAACAGTTCCAGTTGTGTAAAGTTTAGTTTCCAATGTTACATATGAACAAATGGAGTCCAAGAAACATAAGGTACTGTGTCCATGGTTAAAAAGCCCACATAGAGGTGGCTTTAAGAAACACATCTGACCACAGGGTCCATCTGTTTAATATGCTACATGCCTTCTTATCTGCTTTCCTGCCTCTCTTTTTCTTTCCATCTGGCTTCGGTCATTATCCCTAGCTTGCAGCTCCTTTTTGACAGTGCACATTTTTCAAAATGTTAGAGATATGTCTGCAAGAAACTATAAATGGTAGTCTGTCTTGCTTTTAAGCCAGTGCCTCTATTTTCCTGTTTGGGGTGAGAAGCCTTTCATCAGTTTTCACACAGATTAGTTATAAGCAAACATATGTTTCCCAATACTACATCTAATATATGTCAATGTCAAAGTACTTACACAGCACTGAGCATTATTAAGCTATATACATGGGCTTTCTCTTTGCTCCTTTTTATTAAATTCTAAAAAAAAATGATGAATTTCAAAAAGAAGTAAAGAATATTTTTTAAGTTATACATCAATAAGTGATGAACCAGACTTTGCATATGAAGCTAAGTTTTCCAATCATGTTTTATAAGTACTACCTTGTGAGATATCCCTGGGCACAAGATTTTCTTCCAGGGATTCTTCTTGTTTTTGGAGAAGATGTTACCATTTCTTAAAATTCCAAAGTAGGCAGCATTTGGCCAATATCTCTGTTATATTTTGCTACAGAAAACATGACAAAATAAATGTCCAGTTACTCACGTGATCTTTACAAAGGACTACTGTTAAGAAAACTAAGTTGATTCTTTAGAGACTTTACTTACAGAGATTGTTGGAGATGGCAAATAATGAGATTTAAGTTTCTTGGGACTATAAGAAAGGATACCAGTATAGGGAATAAAATCCCTGAGTTACGTATCTAGTCTTCCATTGAAAGAATGATTCTCTCTAATATTGTGAAAGTTGCTTAACCACTGTGAAATGAGGCAGTAGGACCAAATCAATTCAGAAGCCTTTTCCAGCACAAAATTGTATATTCATGATAGCATAAATAACAGAGGAATATCCTAATTATAGCATTTAGTAAAAATGGTCTGCCCTTTGGCAGGATAAATGTTGACTATTCATATGATTTCTCTACTTACACATGCTTTAGGAATACCTCCAATTAAAATTTTTCCTGTGTTGATATTTAAGCATCTTCACTAATTATATTATTTTAAAATAAGGAGTGTGTACTCTTCTGAAAATTTTATATTTTTAGTTTAATCTACTGCTTTCGTAATAATGGAATTTCAGTTCAAATGCTTCCTAGTTTTAGAAGCCATTCATCAAATACAAAGGATACATTGAAATAGAGCACAGATGGAGTTGTAATCTTTTACTTTTGATTCTTTCTTTTAGCTTCCCAAGAAAGCCTTGTTAAATCTTGTAGAATAAGAGTTTCTGCATCATTGGTGATAGTGATGAGTGATATATTTGACAAAAGTTAGGAAGCTTTAGAATCATTTGACAGCAATAACCACTGAAGATAGAAGTGATTTTCTACTCATTTTTCTGGAAACAGAGTAGCAACATCTTTGCTCAAGAACTTTTTCCTGAGTAGAAAAGCTTTACCCTATTTGTAATTGTCAATATTTACTCATTCTCTGAAACTTAGTATAAATGATACTCTTTCTCCCAAAACTTTTAGCTAACTGGAATTAAAATCTTTGATACAGGATACAAAAACAAACAAACCAAAAACAACCCACATATAAACAAAGAAACCCTGAGATATAAGAGCCATTTAATTGTAATTCTACCAGAGTACATCCTGTATTGTATTTTTGATTTATACTTATCTAAATTCTTGTTTTATTCCCACAGGTTGTCAGTTAGATGAGGACTGAAAGCTTGAATCCTGTACTGTTGAATTCTTTATTTTCAGATTGCTTAGAGAAGCTCAGTTAACATAGTAGACACTTATTCAATATTGGTAGAATTGGATTCATATGATTAAGGGGATGGAAACATTGAGATAGTAGACACTCTAAATCAATATTTGTGTCCCCTGCCTCCACCTAGGTTGGTAACCTTCAAATTTGCGCAGAAGATTTTTCTCCCCTGCTCCCCACAAAAGGAGATTTTATTTTATTTTGGTTCTTCTTCTACCTATAAAACTTAGAATAAGAGAAGCTACTTGCTGTGCCAGATATCTCACTTTTCAATTAATGGTTGAGTTAGAAAAAGAACATGTACTGATTTTACTCACAACAAATCACTGTTTTGCTTTTTCCAAGGATTTACAGTTAAATGGTGGAGATGTGTTAGAAGAAGAAGAACTAATGCAGATGAAAATTTCAGTTGTTTCAGTGATTATTATGTTAAAGTTATCAGAATAAGCTATGACAAACATCACCTAAATATGTGTTATGGGTTGCACTACATTAAGAAAATAAACATACAGGAAAAACAATTTCCAATGCACAGAAAATACAAAAACTATTTGGAATTTCAGAATAAGTGAAAAGGCTGAGGGTTATGTTGTAAGAGAATGAGAAGGTATTGATGCGTACCCTTGAATAATAAGTAAGAATTATATTATTAGTTTGGGAGAGAGTAAGTTGATATATCCACTTTAGGCAAAGATAAATTGCAATGGAAGGTGTTCAGTAATCTGTTGGTAAAGGTCATTTAAATACACAGAAACTTAAAACCACCACATTATAACTACCTCTCTGAGAAAAAGCGTGGGTGAAACACTGAAGGGAATTTTAAAAAGGAGAGTAAAGTAAGCTGGATTGATTTAGAATGAAAATAACCCATCCACAAATAGTACATACCTTAGATAAAGACACATTGGTATTACTGAAGCCAAATGATATTCAGCAGTCTGTGGCTGAGTGGACACCCAATGCAGTCTATCTCCATAGAGACACAGACATGTTGCACTGATTAACTGAACAGAATGTCATATTTCTATAATTTAGATCCTCTAAAAGTATACTCTCAAGTTCAGGGATTTATGCAGCATTTAATTCTAAATGGCCCATTCAGAAGTAGAAAAAACAAATGAGTATAAATTTTACTGAGAAATTTAACTAAGGTAACTGTGAAAAATCACCAAGAAGCAATAGCTCTTAAATTCTGCAATATCATTACCAACATTAGATATCTGGGGAGGAATATAGAAGTATACCAATAAAATTAAGTGATCTAGGAACACAAGGTTAGGTAAAATATGTAGATATAGAGATTTAGAGTTGGATACATATGTCAGCCTTATTATTAAGGGTTAAAGTTTTTGTGGAAAAGAAATCTCACAATTGTAAAAAATTCATTTTTGATATTTAAGAGGCTATATATAGTTACTGTAAGGGAAAGATGGTTATGTAGCCCTCATCTATCATTAAACTTCACAAATCAAAAGCCAGATGTAACTCCAACCAGAAGGCCATTTTTTTTGATACCCTATTTTTCTAACTCTTAATTAGGCACACAATCAGTGGTTATAAATTGGGGATTAATTTGGAAATGATGTAATCATCCTTTGGTAACATTAAGACAAGTACTTTTAGAACATTATGTGCTACAACTTTAATTATACTCATGCATTTATCCCACTGAAATCCTATTTAGAAATTGGGATATAATATCTAATGTCAGGAACTAGATTCTAAAGTATTAGATTAGTTACTGAGCCACATGATGAAAATGCCACTGAACTGTATTTTTGGATTACTGAAGAGTTTAAATAGTTTTTTAAAAAAAATATAACTCTTAAATCCACAATGATATTATTTTACGTCCACTAATAGAAATAATATCCACATCTATTTCAAAGAATAGAAATACACTGCTATGTTTATTTGTTGAGCATAACATGGTCATGTTTCAAGCAGAAATTTTATTTAGAACACTCTTGATTGCTTTCTAGCTTACTGTAGAATTTCCCTGTTATATATCCATTATTTAAAATATGCTTGTCTTCCCAGAAAAATGTAGTAACATCTTTAGGCTTTTTTTTCTTCTTCAGAATGGTATGACTGGACTTGATGCCATACTAAACTTCTACCATTACTCATAGTTGAGGAAATAAATTATGCTATTCCATTAGACTCTGTGTGAATAATAGCATTTTATTTCAGAAACCTGTATCTAAACTTTTATCTCTAAATGAAACTTGTAATACCCTTCAAAACAATTGATCCTGACCATTTGCTGGATTTTTTATTTGTTTGTTAATACCTAAATGCCTGGCATGTGATAGGTACAAAATGCAGTTTACCTTCACCTGCTTCTTTGTATTATTTATTTTGTTATTTACTTATTTATTTTGGAGGGGGTGAGGGTAGGGGAGAGGCAAAGGGAGATGGAGTGAGAGACTCTTAAGCACAGAGCCCTATATGGGGCTGGATCTCACAACACTAAGATCATGACCTGAGCTGAAATCAAGAGTTGGATGTTTAACTGACTGAGACACCCAAGCACCCCTTTCTCTTTGTATTTTATATGTATCCAGCATGTAACTCTTTTTTTAGATTTTATTTATTTATTTGAGAGAGAGTGAGAGAGTGAGCATGAGCAGGGGTAGGGGAAGAAGGAGAAGGAGAACCAGACTCCCTACTGAGCAGGGAGCCAGATGCGGGGCTTGATTCCAGGACTCTGGGATCATGACCTAAGCTGAAGGCAGATGCTTAACTAACTGAGCCACTCAGGTGCTCCCAAGCATGTACCTTTTTAAGCAAGATCACCCTATCACCAAGAAGCCACTTTTTAAGATGGAAGCTTTTTAAATTTCTGAAGGCACAAGACACTTTGAGAAAATCTTCACTGATAATTTGGATGTTCTTTAAACATAAAGCTTTCCATTGTTTTGATTATTTTTTGTCCAATACCTTTAGTAAGGGGTTATAGTTCTGTTTTGAAGGGTCCTTGGTATGAAAGTTGGGGAGGAATAAGGATCAGGAAGTAGAGTTTAAAATTGGGTTGGGAGTCAAAACTAGACAAAGACCCTACCAAAAAAGAAAATACAGACCAATATTCCTTATGAACATGGATGCAAAAATCCTCACCAAGATACTAGCCAGTAGGATCCAGTATTACATTAAAAGAGTTATTCACCACGACCAAGGGATTTATTCCTGGGCTTCAAGGGCGGTTCAACATCTGCAAATCAATCAATGTGATACACTGTATAAGTAAATGAAAGGACAAGAACCATATGATCCTCTCAATAGATGCAGAAAAAAACATTTGACAGAGTATAGCATCCTTTCTTGACAAGAACTCTTCACAGTGTAGGCATAGAGGGAACATACCTCAGTATCATAAGAGCCACATATAAAAAGCCCACAGTGAATTTCATTCTCAGTGGGGGAAAACTGAGAGCTTTTCAGAGAACACAGCAGAGATGTCCATTGTCACCACTGCTATTCAACATAGTACTAGAAGTCCTAGCCTCAGCAATCAGACAACACAAAGAAGTAAAAGGCATCTGAATTGGCAAAGAAGTCAAACTCTTGCTCTTTGCAGAGTACATGATACTCTATGTGGAAAACCCAAAAGACTTCACTCTAAAATTGCTTGAACCCATACAGGAGTTCAGCAAATTGTCAGGATATAAAATCAATGCACAGAACTCAGTTGGATGTCTATACACTGAGATCAAAGAAAGAGAAATTAAGGAATTGATCCCATTTATAATTGCACCAAAAACTATAAGATACCTAGAAATAAACCTAACCAAAGTTGCAAAGGATCTAAACTCTGAAAACTATAGAACAGTCATGGAAGAAATTGAGGAAAACATATAGAAATGGAAAAACATTCCATGCTCAAGAATTCAAAGAACAATATCTACTAAAATATCTATGCTGTCTAGAGCCATCTTATACATTCAGTGCAATCCCTATCAGAACCCCATCAGTATTTTTCACAGAATTGGAACAAATAATCCCAAAACTTGTATGGCACCAGAAAAGACCCCAGATAGCCAAAGGAGTTGTTGAAAAGGAATGTTGCAAAAGAAAGCCAAAGCTGCTGGCATCATAATCCCAGCTCTGTTACAAAGCTGTAATTATCAAGACAGTATGGTACTGGCACAAAAACAGACATATATAAACAGAATAGAGAACCCAGCAATGAATCCTCACATCTATGGTACATTAATCTTTGACACAGCAGGAAAGAATATACAATGGAAAAAAGAAAGTCTCTTCAACAAATGGTGTTGGGAAAATAGGACAGCCACATGCAGAAGAATGTAACTGGACCATTTTCTTACACTATACACAAAAATAGACTCAAAATGGATGAAAGTGTCTCAAAATATGAGACAGGAGTCCATTAAAATCCTAGAGGAGAACACAGACAGCAACCTCCTGACCTTGGGCAGCGACTTCTTGCTAGACACGTATCCAAGGGAAGCAGAAGCAAAAATGAAGTATTGGGACTTCATCAAGATAAAAAGCTTTTGCACAGCAAAACAGTCAGTCAAGAAAACCAAAAGACCTTTTGTAATGGGAGAAGATATTTGCAAATGGATTATCCATAAGGGCTTAGTTTGCAAAATCTATAAGAATTTATCAAACTCAGCACCCAAAGAGCAAATAATTCAGTTAAGAAATGGGCAGAAGACATGGAGAGACATTTCTGCAAAGAAGATATACAAATGGCTAACAGAAACATGAAAAAATGCTCAAAATCACTGAGCATCAGGGAAATACAAATCAAAACCACAATGAGATGTTACCTCACACCAGACAGAATGGCAAAAATTAACAATTCAGGAAATGACTTGTTGAGGAGGAAGAGAATGGGGAACCGTCTCACACTATTGGTGGGAATGCAAATGGTGCAGCTACTCTGGAAAACAGTATGGTGGCCTCTCAAAAAGTTGCAAATAGAGTTACCCTACTACCCAGCAATTGCATTACTAGGAATTTACCCCCCCAGATACAAATGTGGTGATCCAAAGGGGACACCTGCACCGTAGTGTTTATAGCAGCAATGTCCAAAATAGACAAACTGTGGAAAGAGCCCAGATGTCCATCAACAGATAAGTGGATAAAGAAGATATGGTATAGGGTGCCTGGGTGGCTCAGTGGGATAAGCCTCTGCCTTCGGCTCAGGTCATGATCTCAGGGTCCTGGGATAGAGTCCCCAATTGGGCTCTCTGCTTGGCAGGGAGCCTGCTTCCTTCTCTGTCTCTCTGCCTGCCTCTCTGCCTACTTGTGATCTCGCTCTGTCAAATAAATAAATAAAATCTTTTTATAAAAAATTTTAAGAAAAGAAGATATGGTATATACCATATCATTCATATATATATATATATATATATATATATATATATATATAATGGAATATTGCTGAGCCATCAAAAAAGTGAAATCTTGCCATCCAATGACATGGATGGAATTAGAGGATATTATGCTAAGTGGAATAAGGTAGTCAGAGAAAGACAATTACATGATTTGACTCATGTGGAATTTAAGAAACAAAACAAAGGAGTGCAGGGGAAGGGTGGGAAAGATAAAACAAAATGAAACCAGAGAGGGAGACAAACCATAAGAGACTCTTAATCATGGGAAGCAACTGAGGCTTGCTAGATGAGAGGGAGATGGGATAATGTGGTAACTGGAGGATGGACATTAAGGAGGGCACGGGATGTAATGAGTGCTGGGTGTTATATAAGACTAATGAATAACTGAATTCTACCTCCGAAACTAGTAATATACTAAATGTTAATTAATTCAATTTAAATAAAAATAAAATAAAGCAAATTGGGTTTCAAGTGAGATAGGAGAGTTCCAGGGTTGGAGAAGGATTGCATTTATAGTAAAATCTAGATCCGAGAAAGGGGACTGGGGACATTTGATTCTGTTGAATGTTTGTTGAATTAGAAGGGATGTAATGCCTCCTATGTTTCATCAGCTAGTATGTCTGTTAGTACTGAAAAACAATGTTGGTCATGGCTTCAGTTACATTTCTTCCCACTTAAATTAATGTACTATTTAATTGTGTTTGAGTTAAACATAATTTTAGGGATCCACCTTCAGAGGTATATTATGGATACATTGTTTTACTGTTATAGTAATAGGTTTGTTCTGATATCAGCATACCTTCTTTGCCATGTTTCTCCTTAGCTGATGACGGTTCTAGTCATGAGAAAAATGATTATGAGGTTTATCTGCAAAATCATTATTGATTGCTGTTATGTGCCAGACACTGTAATAGGTGCTAATAGCTTTTATGATGATATCCCTATGCAGCCAGCAGAATAAAACATAAAACAAACAAATAAAATATATTGAAATGCTTGCTATGCAAAGGGGTTCTTTTTGGTTTGCTGCATTTTATGATCTGTGCATCAGGGGGGATTTTCTCAAGAAGAGAGATATCTGAGCTAGGTTTCTTTTTTCTTTTCTTTTCTTTTTTAAAGATTTTTTTTATTATTATTTATTCATGAGAGAGAGAGAGAGAGAGCACTTGTGTGAGCAGGGGAGAGAGGCAGAGTCAGAGGGAGAAGCAGACTCACTGCTGAGCTGAAAGCATGATGTGGGGGCTCCCTGGGATCATGAGCTAAGCTGAAGGCAGATACTTAACCATCTGAGCCACCCAGGTGCCTCCTGAGCTAGGTTCTGAAGGAGGAAAAAAGATATTTATGAGAATGTATGAGGACAAGAAGGTCATAGGTGAAGGGACTGGCTTGGGCAAAGAAAGGGGAAGAAAGATCATTATGTGTTTGGAATCTATAAGCAATTCAGTTTACCTAGACTTCAGTTTCACCAGGGGCATGGAAAAGGATGATATTAAAGGAAAAAATCTCCCTCCCTCCCTCCCTCTCCCCCCTTTTCTCTTTCAATTACATTCTGCAGATTAACAAGCATCCCTACCAAATACTAGTCTGAAGTCAAAGAATCAGCTCTGATCCTTATCTTTATGGGGTCATAGGATCCCTTAAGATCCTTATTAATGCAATTGCTTCTCATTTTTGTTCCTCACTTTCTTGCTCTTTCACCTAAATGTGATTTATATACAGAAAAGTAATTGAAAACTGTCTAGTCTTTGACAACTCAAAAAAATTATTCTGTATTTTATGAGATATTTGCTGCTGATGAAAATTCTTCTATTAGTAAGTTCTCAAACCACTTTCCTATAGATGGGATTTAGCTCTATTCTGTAACAATGCACAGTGAATTTCTCATTTGTCCTTAAGCTCCTTGGCCCAGTGACACTCCACTTTAACTTTAATCAGGCAGAAAAATCACAAAAGCTCCAGTCTCAAGTGACCACTTTGACCTTTTTTTCCTGAAATCATGAAGAGAAGAAATTTCCCTATTTTGTGCAGTCAGTATGTGATTCTCCACACACCTGTGTATGTGTTTGTTTCAAATCCAGGGTGACCTAGGTTAATGCTATCTTTGTCAGTGGGAAAGCCAGTACTATGCTTTGTGGCTACTGTAAGCAATCATTTCTAGTAGCTCTCTCTCTGAGGGTATAATTTTCATCAGGGCTTTTTTGAAGAGAGGCTAAAAAGGTGTGAGAAAGACTCAGAGATCTGCTTACTAGGTAGGCCTTGACTAAATAAGGAATTGGATTTTGCTCATTTCTTAAAGCCATCGTTCTTGGGCAGCAAGTGTTCCTAAGACCAGAAGTCAGACTTTTCCTCTGACTGGACTCCACAAAACATGTGAGTCTTGCACCTCTCATCATTCCACAAATTTGTGGCTCAGCTTTCCAATTAAGGATACAAAAACCCATTCAGTTATGTTGACTTTTTATTTTTTTTATTTTTTTTTTATTTTTTTTTTAATTTTTTATTTTTTATAAACATATATTTTATCCCCAGGGGTACAGGTCAGTGAATCACCAGGTTTACACACTTCACAGCACTCACCAAATCACATACCCTCCCCAATGTCCATAATCCCACCCCCTTCTCCCAAACCCCCTCCCCCCAGCAACCCTCAGTTTGTTTTGTGAGATTAAGAGTCACTTTTTAAAAATTAGCGTATAATGTATTATTTGTTTCGGGTACAGGTATGTGATTCATCAGTCTTCTACAATTCACAGTGCTCACCGTAGTAGATATGCTGACTTTTTTTATTGGTTGTAGGAAATCCAGGGTACTATGGACCTGCTTAGTAGTAGTAGTAGTGGTTGTGGTGATGGTAGTAGCAGTAGTAGTAGTAGTAGTAGTCAATAGTAGTTAGTAGTAGTAGTAGTAGTATATTTCAGCTTTATTGAAGTATAATTGATACATAAAATTCCAAGATATTTAAAGTATAAATCATAGTGATTTGATGTACGTAGACATTGTGAAAAGACTTCCACCATCCAGTTAATTAATACATCAATTACTTATATATTTTTTCTTTCTTTTCCTTTTTTTGGGGGGTGATGAGAAAATTTTTCTCATCTTTTAGAAAATTTCAATTTCAGAACATAGTGTTGTCAACTCTAGTCACCATGTTTTATAGTAGATCCTCAGATCTATTCATTGTATCCCTAAAAACTAGTACTTCTAAAAACTTCTACCAAAACACCCCTTTTCACCCAGCCACCAGCAACTACTTTTTTACTCTGTGATTCGGAGTTTGACTTCCTTCATTTTTTATTCCACATGTAACTGATACCATGCATTCTTCATCTTTTTTATCTGGCTTATTTCACTTAGCACAATGCCCTTAAAGTCCATCCATGTTGTCATAAATGAAAGAATTTCTTTCTCATGGTTGAATAATACTATAATATACACACCTTCTTTACACATTCACCCATTGATGGACACAGGTTATTTCCATATTGTGGCTATTGTGAATAATGTTGCAATGAATATGGAAGTGTAAATAATTCTTCAATATCCAGTTTGAATTTCCTTTGGATACATACCCAGAAGTCAGATTGCTAGATCATACAGTAGTTCTGTTTTTGTTTTTTAATTGTTTGAGGAACTTCCACATTGTTTTCCACTGTTGATGTACCAGTTTATATTCCCACCAGCAGTGCACAAGAGTTCCTTTTCTCCACATCCTTGCCAACATTTATCTCTTACTTTAAAAACAAATAAACAATCATTCTAATAGTTGTGAGGTGAGAACTCATTGTGGTTTTGGCTTGCATTTCCCTGGTAACTAGGGGTGTTGAGCACCTTTTCATTTGCATGTTGGCCATTTGCATGTTTTCTCTGGAAAATTGTCTATGCAGTTCCTCTGACAATTTTTAAATCAGTTTGGTTATTTTTATTGAGTTGTATAGATTCTTTATATAGTTTGGGTATATCAGATAGAGAATTTGGAAATATTTTCTCCCACTCAGTATGTTCTCTTTTCATTTCGTTGATTTCCCTTGATGTACAGAATCTTTTTAGTTTGATGTAGTCCCACTTGTTGCTTTTGCTTTGTTGCCTTTGTTTTTGCTGTAAATTACGCAAAAAAACCCATCACCAAATCAAGATAAAAGCTAAACAGATATTTGGGGTGCCTGGGTGGATCAGTGGGTTAAAGCCTCTGCCTTCGGCTCAGGTCATGATCCCAGGTCCTGGGATGGACCCCTTGCATGGGGCTGTCTGCTCAGCAGGGAGCCTGCATTCCCCTCTCTGTGCCCCCACTGCCCACGCCTGCCTCTCTGCCTACTTGGGATCTCTCTCTGTCAAATAAATAAATAAAAATTAAAAAAAAAAAAGCTAAGCAGATATTTGCAATGCAATAAAGGTTATAACTAACATTCAAGTTTACTTGAAAAACCAATTAAAGAGATGATGATTTCTCTTTATCATCATCACAATGGCTGTAAGAAATGCTTTATAAAATGTTTGAAGAACCTGAAGAAGACACGAAATGAAATCAGCATAAACTAGATATCAAGGAGAGATGATTAAATTGTGATTGTGACTATAAACATTGAAATCTGGTCCATATAACTAAAATAATATGAAAGAATTTTTTTTTAAAGATTTTATTTATTTATTTGAGAGAGAGAGAGACAGTGAGGAGAGAGCATGAGCGAGGAGGTCAGAGGGAGAAGCAGACTCCCTGAGGAGCTGGGAGCCTGATGTGGGACTCGATCCTGGGACTCCAGGATCATGACCTGAGCCAAAGGCAGTTGTCCAACCAACTGAGCCACCCAGGTGTCCAAATGAAAGAATATTTTTAAACAGAAGTGAATGAACTCAAAAATTTTTAACACCTTCCATAAGAAAAGGGTACGTCACTCACCTGTTAGGAAAGAATGGCCCATTTAAGAGGTTTATACATATCATAAGGATGGCTGCTTTGAGCTATCATATTTTAAGTCCCTGGAAATTAATATCATTCCGCTGTTTAAGAGCATATCAGACAAAGTTTGAATTGCATTAGTTAAGTCACCCCATAGAATTTCTGTATATATAGAGAATTATAACCCGCCCCACCAACACCCATTAATTCTCATGATGAATTAGTTTTTGAAATTTACTTTTATAATACTCATCTGTATAAATGAAAGTAATTCTGTAAGTGACATGACACACAGAGAAAAATTAAATGTATGCAGTTGAAATGCTAAGGACAAGGCCCAAGCATGTCTTCAACACAAAGTAATATCAATCTATTGGTTCTCTTTAGAAGGGACAATTTCCTCAGACTGTGTTTCCTAGTTTCACAGCATGGCTCTTCAAATGCAAAAACAATGATCAAGACAGGTGGGAGAAAGAGAAAACAGGAAGAGAGAATTTAAAAGAGAAAATGACTTAGTGTACCAACTATGTTGGGTCCACATTTAAATTTGTGAATAATGATTCTATTTTTGTCACAGTTAAAGCAAATAGAACTTAAATAATTTATTTTGCAAGCTATTTTTCAAGAAGGCAGCCAGTCTGGTGATTTGGGTGGACTTGAACTCCTCCTGTCTTTGGATCTTAAGCAGTGGGTGAACATGTATTGAATAGTGTGTATGTGCTAGTGTGTGTGTATGAATGTGTGTGTGTGTTTGCCTGTGTGTGTGTTTAAGAACATTTTTATAGACAAACATTTTGTACAATGGAATATAAATGAGCAAACTTAGGAGATGTTCTCTTTTGGGGTTCCAAAAACAAAAACAAAAACAAAAAACAACCCCCCAAAAAGCCCATGTATATTTCCTTGTTCAAAAAGTGTTAAGTTTGTTTCTATATAAATACATATATATATATATTTTTTTTAACTGAACATTAAAGTTATCACTGATTCCAGATATTGGGTGTTCATGTGAAGGAATATAGAATTATCCAAGGACTCATTTTTACCCTAAAACTGGCTCAGAGAGCTCTCCTGACACCCATAAATATATTTCCTAAATAGTGAGCAATAATCTTAAATTGATTATTTTGTTCCTCAGGACAATGTTGTAGCTCTTTTGCTCAACTATTTATAGACATAGTCAGATGAGACACTGTTTCTGGAGATGGAAGTGGGGATTCAATGGAAGAAATATAATGGAAGTTATTGGCTCTTCATGTATCCCAGTATTATGGGACTAGGGTTAGAGTTCAAGTTAGTATCAGTTTGGTTAATGGTCCTTAGAGAGTGATAAGTAGAATGCTTCAGAGAGGCATATATTCCAAACACAACGTATTTACTCGGTTATCCTCTTGTCAAGTCCATAAAAGATTCTGTGTTTATGACTCTATGTGTGTACAAATGCCCTTTCATGGATTCAGAAAAGCCTGAATGTCAAATTTCTATTTTGTCTCTTATTCCTCATTACAGATTGCCTTTCTTCCAATAAAATTGGCTTCTCTACAAACACAGTACAGATGTTGTATGTGGCCACTGTGCCTCTTTCTGCTTTACACTACAGTGCTGGACAATCTGATAAGTAGCATGCCATTGTTAGCATGGTGACAACATAACAATGATTATGATTGGAGCAGGTGTTGTGGTATATCCATTTATGTGCTTATAACTTCTTTTCTGAGTTATGATGCCACATCAATAAATGAAAAAAAAAAAACTTTTTACATAAACAAAGGATATAACATTGTTAGGTTATTTTTGACAAGGCCACAGAATGTATCCATAACTTTAAAATGCAGCACAATGCAATAATAAAAAAAATACCTTGAGAATTTGACGATTTTGATTTCTTTGACTTAATTAGAAGTACTTAATTCCTTCAGTGCCTTTTATTTAGTTTCTTTTCTGTTTTCATTACTGAAGTACCTGAGTTTGAGAGGGAGGTAAGTGGAATCTGGAAGTCTGCCTTTCCTTGTTCCTTTTCTATACTGTCCCTAACCTCTGTGAGAAGTTTCTGATTGGAGTGTGCAGCTCCACAGTGCATTAATAGACTCTGCCTGCAACTATGATGCTTTTTCTAGAATCCTCTTCCAAAGCAAGGAGAGCAGTCACCTCTCTCACACTTGTTTCTTCTTTCCTCACACAAGAAGTTAAGAGCCAGGTTTTTGTTTTTGTTTTTTATGACTTCATACTTGAGGCCAGCTGGTCATAAGAGTTGTGATTTGAGTTTGAAATTAGGGGTGGTTAGAGACATTGCTTGCCTCCTCATTTAGTCACACCTATTTAACCAGTTGACTTGAAATTAGAATTTAGGCACTAGCTCAAATAATAAATAATGCCTTGATATTTGTATTTGTCATCATTTGGTTATTTCTGTTTGTGGACAATGTCCCCATTAATTTAAGATGCCAAAAATACAAAGGTCAAAGAAGAAAAAAATACGAAAATTTAAAACTATGCAGCATGTATGTGAAGAAAAAAAGAATAGTGTCAGGAACCATATGGAGGGTGGAGAATTCATGACAGCGAATTATTAAAAGTTATGAAGATACTAAGAGATTGTAAATGACTTTTCTCCAGTAAAAGAGGCAACAAATACATGTAGATTACCTACAAAGTATGTGGAAATGGAATGATACAGTTCATTTTTTGATGAAATCTTTCTCTTAATTGATTTTATATTCACATATGGTGAACCAGCTAGAACAGATTAACTGGCATTCTGGCAAAATTGAAGCCAATTTTTTAAATTTTTTACTCTTTTCTACCTTTACTTTGTAAGTATACCTTGCCTCCATCCCCACCTCACTGCATTCCAATAGGTCTTTGTTACACAAAGTGTGTTCTATAAACTAGAAGCATTAGCATCACTTGAGAACGATTTAGAAATGTTGCATCTAGGCCCCACCACAGAGCTGCTGAATCAGAGTCTGCATTTTAACATCACCCCAGGTATCAGGTGTTGCAATAGATAATAGTGCAATACTGCTTCTTGCTGTTTGCTATTTGCAGTTGCTATTTAGCTGGCAATAGTAATAGTGGATCCTACTGCAAGTGAAGACCAATTAAGAAAAGGTAGAGATGAAAGTAAGGAGTTTTTTTTTCCCCCTTGCTAATTTTCCATGCTTTTAGTTCTTTCTGTGACTCATAAGCTAAAGATGATGATGATGATGTTGATGATGGTGATGATGATAGGGAAGCAGAAGAAGGAGAAGAAGAAGGAGGAGAAAAATGTGCTTGGGGGAGAGCTTCTCTGGAAGCAAGGACCCTTGAATAGACTAACTACATTCTAAGTCTGATTGGACCTTGTTTATCAGCGGGCTTTGAAGTAAACAAGATGTTTTCTGCCTTCAGAACACTGTCTGTTGGGTCAAGTAGGAAACATAATGACATTTTCCATAAATTGAACTGCAGTAATTCACTGATTGCATGGAAAAACACCTTAAATACCACAATAAGAACTTGGCTTTCATTTGTCAGTGGAGAGCCTTGAATAATTCTGTGTAAAGAGGTTTTCTAATATATTTAATTGGGTAGAAGTAAAATGACTTTGAATTAAGCATTTCTGGAAACAAACAAATTAGGTAAGAATTTATCGTACCATACAAAGCATGATGTAATAAAATCAAGTAAGAAAAAAAAAAAGTAAAACTAGAATATAGAAATCTAAAATGCCATTTGAAAGTAGGCACTAGTGGGTAAAAAGAACTCTGACTTGGGACACCTGGGTGGCTCAGTTGGTTAAGCAGCTGCCTTCGGCTCAGGTCATGATCCCAGCATCTGGGGATCAAGTCCCACATCAGGCTCCTTGCTCAGCAGGGAGTCTGCTTCTCCCTTTGCCTCTGCCTGCCATTCTGTCTGCCTATGCTTGTTCTCTCCCCTTTCTCTCTCTCTGATAAATAAATAAAATCTTTAAAAAAAAAAAAAAAGAACTCTGACTTTATTTTGGAGCTTTTTAACAATGATGCTGTTAAGAAAACTGAAGGAGGCCAGTGAAGTTTTATGAGGGAGAGAATTTGTTCAGTCTTACTAGGCCATGAATGTGTCAATGGTTAAAGAGGTATATAAATGCCGGAGTTAAGACACGGTGATAAATATGAGGAAATTTAACTATATAGAAGTGAGTAGAGTTATAATTTAGTATACACAACAAAAGAGGAAGGGAGGGAGGATAAAGAGGAAGAGTAGAAGAGAAGGAAAAGAAGAAGGAGCGAAGAGAAGGAAAAGGAAGAAAATAGAGGGAAAAAGAGGAGGAAGAGGTGTGAGATGATCTGAGTAAAAATGATGGTAAAAAGGAGATGATGGGGTGCCTGGGTGGCTCAGTGGGTTAAGCTTCTGCCTTAGGCTCAGGTCATGATCTCTGCTCACGTCATGATCTCGGGTTCCTGGGATTGAGTCCTGCATGGGGCTCTCTGTTTGGTGGGGAGCCTGCTTCTCCCTCCCCCTCTGCCCTCCTCTCTGCCTACTTGTGATCTCTCTGTCTCTTTCTCTCTGTCAAATAAACAAATAAAATCTTAAAAAAAAAAAAGAGAGATGGTAATTGGACACCTGGGTGGCTTAGTTAAGTGCCAGACTCTTCATTTCAGGTCAAGTCATGGTCTCAGGGTTGTGACAGCAAGCCTGCAGTGGGCTCTATGTTCAGCTGGTTCTCCCTCCCTCTGCACCTTTCCCTGCTTGCATCCCCCCTCCTCCAGGACTCTCTCTTAAATAAATAAGCACATAAATACACAAATATTTTTAAAAAGGAGATGATAAGAATTGGGGGACTTAAAAATTTGGAAGATATTAAAAAGAAGTGAAGAAATAAAGCAGCATCTTTTAGATTCTCTTGATAATTAAAATTGTATCAAAGGAAAGGGTCACAGTAAACATGAGAGGAGAAAAAATTTATGAAATGAAGTGATTAAAAATGTGGAAGCATCAGATTCTCCAAGCAGATTAAGGAGGATGAGTAGAGAGAAAGACCCCAGAATTGGGGAATTTTGGCCATTGTAATCAGTACTGCTTTGAAGGGGGATAATAACGGAAGAAGAAAGGCTTTGGGTGTGATAAGAAAATCAACTGTGATTACTTGGAAGAGGCAAGAAAAAGTGACCTTAAACTGGAAAAATAAAATAAGGAAGCACTTAGTACATGACATGTGAGGATCAGTGTGCTAGAGAAGTACAGTGGGAAGACAAGGACTTATAAGACAAAATCCTTCTAGCATTATGGTAACACCAAGTCTCTACATGGCAGAACAAGCTTATGTATGATTAATATCAAGATTCCTCAACTACTTGCGTTCTTTTTTCCTTTTCCCATACCTACTATGTAAATATAAACTCCATATTTATTGCTTGTATTGCTGCAGTAGACTTATACTGCCTTCAGCCTCTTATGTTCTCATCCATTCTCTAACAGTGATTCACAATTTTGAGTCATTTATGTGGAATCTTTTTGCTTGCCAAATTAGTGAATGGGATAAGGGTGCTAGATATCTACAGCGCTGGAGCAATCCTGTACGAAAATTTATCTTGTATACCTTTTTTTTATTGTTTTTTTTTTTTTTTCTTTCCAATTGTCTGGGGAGGCTTAACCTACTACAGGTGGGTATCAGTATGATTATGAAATATAATATCTGGGAATTCTGTTACCATAAGTTTATGAAAAGCTCAATAGTTTAGGAATGTTATTTTGAAGAAGCTTGTACAGAATAAGAGATATGGTGTTAAAATTCAATGAACTATGTATATATGACATTCAAAGTATCATAGTATCTTCAACTACAACTTTAATTGAAAAGAATTTTACTGCAGAAGTGCAATTGATACAAACTCAACTAAACTAATTGAAAAATAGGTAACAGGAGAAGTTTTAACTCCTTTTGACTGATGTTTTAAAATCTTATAAATCAGTGGAGTACATGAAAAATAAGGAATCTCATGAATTTCACTTATAAAGTTTCTTTTAACAACATTTTTACATTGCTATTTATAATTTTAGAAATTATAGTGAAATGAGATATAATTAAATTTGTAAAAATTTAACATGGGAGAGTTTGATTTGGTATAACCTCATTTGTTTTCTTTCCCTGATATTATCCCCAAAGGTCTTACGTACTTCTTTTATGGTTTCTTGTATTACTGTCCCCCACCCCCACCTTAGTTTGTCTTCTCTTCTTTATTGCTTAGAGGAAGATGTAGTCTCCTAGGTCTTTTTAAGTATTAGAGACTTAATGTATTCCGTGACACGTAATAGATTTTTAAGATGGGCTATGTGCTTTGAGATGCTTCATCATCATCCCAGCCCATGCTGTAAACATAGGGAGTTATTTTGATGCCTTGCTTGTTTATCTCATTTGATAATATATCATACTTATTTGTTTTCTTCACTATGTGTTTAATTTTTTTTTTTTTTTTTTTTGGCGTAATAGCCCTACTTCAATTGTGTTACTCTATGTCTATCTCCGTCTCTCATTACTGTTTTTTTTTTTTAAAGATTTTATTTATTGATTTGACAGACAGAGATCACAGGGAGGCAGAGAGGCAGGCAGAGAGAGAGGAGGAAGCAGGTTCCCCATGGAGGAGAGAGCCTGATGTGGGGCTTGATCCCAGGACTCTGGGATCATGACCTGAGCTGAAGGCAGAGGCTTTAACCCACTGAGCCACCAAGGTGCCCCTCTCATTACTGGTTTTTTACTTTATTTTCTAATGCATCACTCTTCTTTCATGTTCATATTTATTGATCACATAATATGTACTAGGAAATATTTGAGATAATAAGAATAAAACACTAAAAGACACAAACCAAAAAAGCAAATCTCTCCCGTCATGCGATTTGTAGTCAGTAGGGAAGAAAGAGAATAAACAAATTAATGGGTTAAAATATTTATAAGTCGCGAGCATTGCTGTGGAGGAACAAAACAAAGTATTAGGAATTGGAAGCAGGAAAATGAGAAGAATTTGCAGATTTTATGTAAGGTAGTTAAGAAAGGCTTTGCTAATATAATGATAGTGGAGCTTAATTATGGAGTGAGCCTGATTATGAAGTGAGATGGGGATTATATGATATCAGGTCCAGGAAATAGCTATTCCAAAGACCCTGAGGCACGAATTTGCTTGGCATCTAAAAAAAAAAAAAAAAATGTAGATGAGAACTCCTGGAGCAAAGCAAGTAGGAAAGGAAGTTGGAGAATGGCAGGACACCGTGAATGAAGATTTGAGAAGACCAGTAATGTGGCTGTGTATACTGGAAGAATATATGTGTATATTCTGTATACATATATATTTATAGTAGAAGAATAATAACAAAATTAAGAATGTTCTTCCTCTAAAATTCAGATCTACAAGTGATTTCTAACTGAAAGTCTAAATGATTCTGTGTTTTGAATTTACTCAGTACTTAGCTAGAAAGTACTTCCTTGCTATAATTGCTTAAAGCAATTGTTGTTTCAGCAGACATTTATTGGCAACTTAAATGTGCCATGTACTGTGCTGGGCACTAGAGATAAAACTGCAAGTAAAAAATTCACACTGTCTACTTCGTGGGATATTATAGTCTAACAGAGGAATTGTTGTAGAGCCTCTATTTGTTGTTTTTCATATTTGCTCTTTTCCTGTTCACCTAGATTTCATATTCCCTTAAAAATGGATTATGTATATAATTATGTATGGATTTTTTTTCATTTATTTATTCATCCATTCACATAGTAATCAGGAACCCATGTTCCATATTCTGAACTATTTGTATCTCTCAAGTAAGTTGAATGTTAATGGCACTAAGTGAATATTCCAACACTGTTGTGAAGTTGAATTGAGTAATGGGAACAATAAAAACCACAGAAGATGACTAAAGGGTTAAGAGACTACATCACAAGATGCAGTCAGGGAGCATGCAAATTATGCTTCTTGTGTTGGAGTTGCTGAACCTATCATTTGCAAGCCTTCCTTATTCTCAGTGTACTTTAGTGACCTCCACTGTCAAGGGAGGACAGTAATACTTGCTGACCTCTCAGGGATGGAAGAGAGAGCAAAAGAAACACGCAAATGATTGCATGTAAATGATCAGGATGAGACTGGCCCAATATAAATGCTAACTAGAAAAGGATGCAATTCACTTCACACTATAATTTCAATGCACAAGGAAATATCAGACCATCGATTACCTCTCATTCATGAAAAATAAACGGAAAGAAAGCTGGGATTCATAACTATAACTAAATATTTGTTCAAAGCTCTTGTTACAAAGCTCTTGTCTCCTTTAGGAGACAAATGTTTATTTAAAAAATATGGCGGTGAAGCAAATGAGAAATATATATTGCTGTCTTAGAATTTTCTAGGAATAGAATGTATAGGTGGATTTACTTACCATTTGAAACAATCTCTTCTTCCCTGATCATTCAAACAGAAGGAAAAGAAAACCTCATGTTAAAGAATGAAAGTATTTATTTATTTATTTATTTATTTTTTGACGGTTTATGTTGAGAGAGAGTATGCATGTGTGAGCAATCAGGGAAGAAGGAGAGAATCTTTAAGCAGATTCCCTGCTGAGCACTGAGCTGGATGTAGGGTTCCATCTCACAACCCATGACATCATCACCTAAACCAAAACCAAGAGTCAGATGCTTAACGAACTAAACTACCCAGGCACCCCAAAGAATAAAAGTCTTTAAATTTTTGGTTGTTATATCTAACTGGAAAAGTCGTTATGAGTTATAAAAATCTACTCAATTAAATTACGAACCTCAAATAAAACTTCTGGCTATATTTTCTCTTTAGCTCAAAATTTCATCTTTAATATAAATGCAGTAATGGTTAGTTCTGTTAATTTCTGTAGAAAGTTCCCCTTTGCAAGTTCTTTTTTAATATATTGTAATGGTTACCATTGATTTAGACTCCTTGTTCCTACATTATCTTTAAATAAAATAGACCTGACAAAGGGGATGGGATACTGAGAGGATAAGACACAGGGTATAGATAATGGAAAAAAATATAGTATATTATTATTCAGCAATGCTTCTTTTGTTTGATACCAGATGAATTAGAAGGTATTATCATTGTATTGATTCCCTCCTGTCTGCCTGTCTGTCTAACACACACACACACACACACACACACACACACACACATATCTTACAATCTTAGTTTTGGATACATTTGAAGATAAATTGCAAATGTTATGATACTTTATAAGTATCATACTTTATAAGTATCATAAGTATTTTAATTGTAAAATGTTATGATACTTTATTCCTGAATTTTCATTTGTATCTTCTAAGAACAAAGACATTCTCTTGCATAACTATATATAGCATTATTATCATACCTAAGAAATTTAACACTGGTAGAATAATTTTATCTAATACATAGTCCAAATTAAATTTCTTCAGTTATGCCAGTAGGATTTTTATAATTATTTTGGAGGGAATGCAGCACCATCCAAGATTTAATCTAGGCTTTGTATTTAATATTTTGTATTTTGCATTGTATTTAGTTTTCATATCTCCTTAGTTTCTTTTCATTGGAAAAGTTTCCTTTTTTTTTTTTTTAAGATTTTATTTATTTATATGACAGACAGAGATCACAAGTAGGCAGAGAGGCAGGCAGAGAGACAGGGAGAAGCATGCTTCCCGCTGAGCAGAGAGCCCGATGTGGGGTTTGATCCCAAGACCCTGGGATCATGAACTGAGCTGAAGGCAGAGGCTTAAACCCACTGAACAACTCGGGCACCCTTTCTCTCTCTCTCTCTCTTTTTTTTTTCCTTCCTTCCATGGCAATAGTGTACCCGAAAAGTCAAATCCAGCTATGTTCTATCTAGAATGTCACAGAGATTAATATTTTTTTCATTATTATTAGATTCGTGTGAAACAAATTTGACATAAACTAATTTTAAATATCACATCAAGAAACACATGATGTTAGTTGTTGGATGTTTTTTCCGCCTATTCTTTATTTTTTTTCATTTTTCATTTTTTATTTTCATAAACATATATTTTTATCCCCAGGGGTACAGGTCTGTGAATCACCAGATTACTCACTTCACAGCACTCACCAAAGCACATATCCTCCCCAATGTCCATAATCCCACCCCCTTCGCCCAAACCCCCTCCCCCCAGCAACCCTCGGTTTGTTTTGTGAGATTAAGAGTCACGTATGGTTTGTCTCCCTCCCAATCCCATCTCGTTTCATTGATTCTTCTCCTACCCACTTAAGCCCCCATGTTGCATCACCACTTCCTCATATCAGGGAGATCATATGATAGTTGTCTTTCTCTGCTTGACTTATTTCACTAATAAGTGAAAATGCTCGCCAGCATCTGTCATTTCCGGACTTGTTGATTTTAGCCATTCTGACTGGTGTGAGGTGATATCTCATTGTGGTTTTGATTTGTATTTCCCTGATGTCGAGTGATATGGAGCACTTTTTCATGTGTCTGTTGGCCATCTGGATGTCTTCTTTGCAGAAATGTCTGTTCATGTCCTCTGCCCATTTCTTGATTGGATTATTTGTTCTTTGGGTGTTGAGTTTGCTAAGTTCTTTATAGATTCTGGACACTAGTCCTTTATCTGATATGTCGTTTGCAAATATCTTCTCCCAGTCTGTCACCTGTCTTTTGATTCTGTTAACTGTTTCCTTTGCTGTGCAAAAGCTTTTGATCTTGATGAAATCCCAATAGTTCATTTTTGCCCTTGCTTCCCTTGCCTTTGGCGTTGTTCCTAGGAAGATGTTGCTGCGGCTGAGGTCGAAGAGGTTGCTGCCTGTGTTCTCCTCAAGGATTTTGATGGATTCCTTTTGCACATGGAGGTCCTTCATCCATTTTGAGTCTATTTTTGTGTGTGGTGTAAGGAAATGGTCCAATTTCATTTTTCTGCATGTGGCTGTCCAATTTTCCCAGCACCATTTATTGAAGAGGCTGTCTTTTTTCCATTGGGTATTCTTTCCTGCTTTGTCGAAGATTAGTTGACTGTAGAGTTGAGGGTCTATTTCTGGGTTCTCTATTCTGTTCCATTGATCTATGTGTCTGTTTTTGTGCCAGTACCATGCTGTCTTGATGATGACAGCTTTGTAATAGAGCTTGAAGTCCAGAATTGTGATGCCACCAACGTTGGCTTTCTTTTTCAATATCCCTTTGGCTATTCGAGGTCTTCTGGTTCCATATAAATTTTAGAATTATTTGTTCCATTTCTTTGAAAAAGATGGATGGTACTTTGATAGGAATTGCCTCAAATGTGTAGATTGCTTTAGGTAGCATAGACATTTTCATAATATTTATTCTTCCCATCCAGGAGCATGGAACATTTTTCCATTTCTTTGTGTCTTCCTCAATTTCTTTCATGAGTACTTTATAGTTTTCTGAGTATAGATTCTGTGCCTCTTTGGTTAGGTTTATTCCTAGGTATCTTATGGTTTTGGGTGCAATTGTAAATGGGATTGACTCCTTAATTTCTCTTTCTTCTGTCTTGCTGTTGGTGTAGAGAAATGCAACTGATTTCTGTGCATTGATTTTATATCCTGACACTTTACTGAATTCCTGTATAAGCTCTAGCAGGTTTGGAGTGGAGTCTTTTGGGTTTTCCACATATAGTATCATATCATCTGCAAAGAGTGATAATTTGACTACTTCTTTGCCGATTTGGATGCCTTTAATTTCCTTTTGTTGTCTGATTGCTGAGGCTAGGAACTCTAGTACTATGTTGAATAGCAGCGGTGATAATGGACATCCCTACCGTGTTCCTGACCTTAGCGGAAAAGCTTTCAGTTTTTCTCCATTGAGAATGATATTTGCGGTGGGTTTTTCATAGATGGCTTTGATGATATTGAGGTATGTGCCCTCTATCCCTACACTTTGAAGAGTTTTGATC
>NC_081563.1:69781554-69831669 GCF_022355385.1 Mustela nigripes | reverse complement strand
CAAAGAACCAGCTCCTAGTTTCGTTGATTTGTTCTATTGTTTTTTGGTTTATATTTCATTGTTTTCTGCTCTGATCTTCATGATTTCTCTTCTCCTGCTGGGCTTAGGGTTTCTTTCTTGTTCTTTCTACAGCTCCTTTAGGTGTAGGGTTAGGTTGTGTATCTGAGACCTTTCTTGTTTCATGAGAAAGGCTTGTACCGCTATATATTTTCCTCTCAGGACTGCCTTTGTTGTGTCCCACAGATTTTGAACCGTTGTATTTTCATTGTCATTTGTTTCCATGATTTTTTTCAATTCTTCTTTAATTTCCCGGTTGACCCATTCATTCTTTAGAACGGTGCTGTTTAGTCTCCATGTATTTGGGTTCTTTTCAAACTTCCTTTTGTGGTTGAATTCTAGCTTTAGAGCATTGTGGTCTGAAAATATGCAGGGAATGATCCCAATCTTTTGATACCGGTTGAGTCCTGATTTAGGACCGAGGATGTGATCTATTCTGGAGAATGTTCCATGTGCACTAGAGAAGAATGTGTATTATGTTGCTTTGGGATGAAATGTTCTGAATATATCTGTGATGTCCATCTGGTCCATTGTGTCGTTTAAGGCCTTTATTTCCTTGCTGATCTTTTGCTTGGATGATCTGTCCATTTCAGTGAGGGGAGTGTTAAAGTCCCCTACAATTATTGTATTATTCTTTATGTGTTTCTTTGATTTTGTTATTAATTGGTTTATATAGTTGGCTGCTCCCACGTTGGGGGCATAGATATTTAAAATTGTTAAATCTTCTTGTTGGACAGACCCTTTGAGTATGATATAGTGTCCTTCCTCATCTCTTATTATATATAGTCTTTGGCCTAAAATCTAATTGATCTGATATAAGGATTGCCACACCTGCTTTCTTCTGATGTCCATTAGCATGGTAAATTCTTTTCCACCCCCTCACTTTAAATCTGGAGGTGTCTTCGGGCTTAAAATGAGTTTCTTGGAGGCAACATATAGATGGGTTTTGGTTTTTTATCCATTCTGATACCCTGTGTCTTTTGACAGGGGCATTTAGCCCATTAACATTCAGGGTAACTATTGAGAGATATGAATTTAGTGCCATTGTATTGCCTGTAAGGTGACTGTTACTGTATATGGTCTCCGTTCCTTTCTGATCTACCACTTGTAGGCTCTCTCTTTGCTTAGAGGACCCCTTTCAATATTTCCTGTAGAGCTGGTTTGGTGTTTGCAAATTCATTCAGTTTTTGTTTGTCCTGGAAGCTTTTAATCTCTCCTTCTATTTTCAATGATAGCCTAGCTGGATATAGTATTCTTGGCTGCCTGTTTTTCTTGTTTAGTGCTCTGAAAATATCATGCCAGCTCTTTCTGGCCTGCCAGATCTCTGTGGATAAGTCAGCTGCCAATCTAATATTTTTACCATTGTATGTTACAGACTTCTTTTCCCGGGCTGCTTTCAGGATTTTCTCTTTGTCACTGAGACTTGTACATTTTGCTATTAGGTGATGGGGTGTGGGGCTATTCTTATTGATTTTGAGGGGTGTTCTCTGAACCTCCTGAATTTTGATGCTCATTCCCTTTGCCATATTGGGGAAATTCTCCCCAATAATTCTCTTCAGTATACCTTCTGCTCCCCTCTCTCTTTCTTCTTCTTCTGGAATCCCAATTATTCTAATGTTGTTTCGTCTTATGGTGTCACTTATCTCTCGAATTCTCCCCTCGTGGTCCAATAGCTGTTTGTCCCTCTTTTGCTCAGCTTCTTTATTCTCTGTCATTTGGTCTTCTATATCATTAATTCTTTCTTCTGCCTCATTTAACCTAGCAGTGAGAGCCTCCATTTTTGATTGCACCTCATTAATAGCTTTTTTGATTTCCACTTGGTTAGATTTTAGTTCTTTTATTTCTCCAGAAAGGGCTTTTATATCTCTCGAGAGGTTTTCTCTAATATCTTCCATGCCTTTTTCGAGCCCAGCTAGAACCTTGAGAATTGTCATTCTGAACTCTAGATCTGACATATTACCAACGCCTGTATTGATTAGGTCCCTAGCCTTCGGTACTGCCTCTTGTTCTTTTTTTTTGTGTGTGTTGAATTTTTCCATCTTGTCATTTTGTCCAGATAAGAGTATATGAAGGAGCAAGTAAAATACTAAAAGGGTGGCAACAACCCCAGGAAAATATGCTTTAACCAAATTAGAAGAAATCCCAAATCGTGAGGGGTTAGAAAGGGGATAAAAAGAGGTTCAAAAAGGAAGAAAGAAAAAAAAAAAGAAAAAAGAAAAAAAAAGAAAAGAAAAGAATTTAAAAAAAGAAAACAAATAAAAATATAAAAAATATATATATATATTGGATAAACTAGTATAAAACTTTAAAAAAGAAAAAGGTAAAAGTTAAAAAAAAATTACCAGAAGGCGAGAAAAAAAACAAAAAATGAAATAGAATAAAATTAAATTAACTGCAAGACTAAAAAAAACACAGGGAAAAAGCCATGAGTTCAGTACTTTGCTTTCTCCTCCTCTGGAATTCTGCTGTTCTCCTTGGTATTAAACCACACTCCTTGGTAGGTGAACTTGGTATTGGCTGGATTTCTTGTTGATCTTCTGGGGGAGGGGCCTGTTGTAGTGATTCTCAAGTGTCTTTGCCCCAGGCGGAATTGCACCGCCCTTACCCGGGGCCGGGGTGAGTAATCTGCTTGGGTTTGCTTTCAGGAGCTTTTGTTCCCTGAGTGCTTTCCGTAGAGTTCCAGAGGACGGGAATACAAATGGCGGCCTCCTGGTCTCTGGCCCGGAGGAGCCGAGAGCCCAGGGCCCCTCTCCTCAGTGCGCCCTCAGAGAACAGCGCCCAGTTACTCCCGTCTGCCTGACCTCCGGCCGTGCTCCGAGCTCACAGAGCCTGTGACCGGTTCAAGGTAACAGCGAGCTGTGAGCTTACTGTCGGCTCTGTCTCTGTAGCCGGCTTTCCCGTTCCAATACCCGCAAGCTCTGCAACACTCAGACACCCCCAATCCTTCTGTGACCCTGTGGGACCTGAAGCCACGCTGACCCCGCGTTGGCTTGGCCCGGTTTTGCCTCTGGAGCAATGTCCCTCAGCGGAACAGACTTTTAAAAGTCCTGATTTTGTGCGCCGTTGCTCCGCCACTTGCCGGGAGCCGGCCCCTCCCCCCGGGGTCTATCTTCCCGTTGCTTTGGATTCACTTCTCCGCGGGTCCTACCTTTCAGAAAGTGGTTGTTTTTCTGTTTCCAGAATTGCTGTTCTTCTTCTCTTCAATCTGCCGATGGATTTTCAGGTGTTTGCAATCTTTCGATAAGCTATCTAGCTGATCTCAGGCTAGCTGAAGTAGTCTCAGGCTGCTACTTCTCCGCTTTCTTGACTCCTCCTCTTTCCCCCTATTCTTGATTCCTTGGTTGAGTTGGCATCTGCTAGAGTCTTCCACCATAACGTAACGTTTTCAATTTTATAATTATTAAGCAGACTATGAGAGGTAATTTGATACCGTTTGAAAACCCTATTCCCTACCTAAATTTACCTCCATCTTTAACCATCCTGCAATGGTGATCCTTGTCTAAATCTTTAATTCCATTTGTTATAGAAAAATGGTGTTTTTTTTCTGATTCTCTCAATGATGAGTCCTGTTCTCTGACCTTATTTCTTGAGTTTGGCCAAGAAACAATTTGGAGGCAAACTTGTAAGCAAGGGTTTAATGGTGGTTTAAGCGAAAGCATGCTCTTGAGATGCAGCTTCATCGTGAGTCCAGGTGGTTTTTTTCTTTCTATGTTCGGGTAGGTTATCGGTCATAGCTAGGAAAGTTTCTGACCTAAGTTACAGCCAGTCATTTAAGGAACTCCTCCTTGGGAGGGGTCGTTTTGGCCCTATATGGTTCTTGTTGGAATTATTGTGGTTCCCATTCTCTGCTGGGGGGTTAGAACCACAATATAAACAATTCACAAAATCAAAAGAGGAGAAATGGGAGAAGTATTTGCAAATGACATATCTGTTAAAAGTTTAGTATCCAAAATCTATAAAGAACTTATCAAACTCAATACACAAAAAAAGAAACAATACAGTTAAAAAATGGGCAGAAGACATAAATGGACATTTTCTTTTTTTTTTTTTAAGATTTTATTTATTTGTCAGAGAGAGAGAGAGAGGGAGAGAGAGAGCACACAGCAGGCAGAGGCAGAGAGAGAAGCAGGCTTCCTGCTGAGCAAGGACCCCCAATGTGGGACTCAATCTCAGGAACCTGGGATCATGACCTGAGCCGAAGGCAGTGGCTTAACTACTGAGCCATCCAGCCGTCCCTAAATAGACATTTTCTTAAGGAAGGCATGTAGATATGGCTAACAGACACATGAAAAGATGCTCAACATCATTCATTATAAGGGGAATACCAATCAAAGCCATGAGATACCACCTCACATCTGTCAGAATGGCTGAAATGAACAACATAGGAAATAGCAGATGTTAGTGAGGATCTGGAGGATGGGCAACCCTGTTAACCTGTTGGTGGGAATGCAAACCGGAATTTGTTAAACCTGTTAAACTGTTGGTGGGAATGTCACTCTGGAAAACAGTGTGGAGGTTCCTCAAAAGTTTAAAAATAGAACTACCCTACAATCCAGCAATTGTATTACTAGGTATTTATCCAAAGGATACATAAATACTAGTTTGAAGGGATTCATGTGCCGTGATGTTTATAGAACTCAAATGTCCATTGACTGATGAATGGATAAAGCAGAAGTGGTACACACACAGAGACACACAGACACGCACACGGGAATATTACTCGACCATGGAAAAGAATGAAATCTTGCCATTTGCAATAATGCGGATGGAGTTAGAGAGCATTATGCTAAGGGAAATAAGTCAGTCAGGAAGACAACTACTGTATGATTTCAATCATATGTGAAATTTAAAGAACAAAATGATGAATAAAAAAAAAAGCAAATCAGAAAACAGACTTTTAACTATAGAGAACAAACTGAGGGTTGCTGGAGGGGTGGTGGGCAGGAGGATGGGTTAGATGGGTGACGGATGTTAAGGAGGACAATTGTGATGAGAACTGCATGTTTTATGTAAGTGAAGAATCACTAAATCCTACACCTGAAATTAATATTACATTAACTAAATAGAATTTAAATAAAAACTTGGAAGAAAAAAGAATGAAAGTATTATAATGAAGCTATAGGTTGCTGTATAGTGGTGGTCATAGGGAAGAACACATGTGTATCCCTGGAGTCTATCCTGGCTGTCTGGAATTTGGCCTCTCCCTTTTTATCAGTTGGAAAGCACTTGTTCCCAGCTCATATCTAGCTAACTGCCTACTCTCTCCATTTTTTTCTGATTCCTATATTTATCCGTTGGTGTTACCTGGTAATGAAAAACACCCCTTACTCCTTTGAACATCACTCAAACTTTTATTACTATTAATTATTATTGTCAATATGTTATAATCCATTATCATTAGTATTTTAATGCCCAAATTATCACAGGATTGACAGGAACAACTTCTTTATGCTTGATTCTGGACCATTTAAAAAATATTAAGTTGTACACACACAAAAGTACACAGTACATAAGGACATATTCTGATAAATTTGACAAAGGTAACATATCAGTGTAACTAACCCCAAAATATATTTTAAGAAAGTACATTATCAGAGCCACAAAAGCCCCCTCATATCCTCTGCTTATCAGTATTCTGTCACAGAGTAACAGTTTTCCTCACTTTGAACATCATACATTTGCTTTCACCACTTTTTAAATTTAAACACAATTGTACAAAAATGTATTCTTATATCTGGCTTTGATAATTCAGCATCATATTTTGAGATTGACGATGTATGAGGTAGATAATTCATTTTTATTGCTATATTATGTTCTATTATATGAATTTAAAACAATCCATTATATTATTGATGGACAGTAAATTATTTACATCAGAGTGTTATAATTAATGTTGTTTTGTACTTTTATTAAATCTCTCTCTCTTTTTTTGATAGACCTAAATGGATTTCTGTTGGGCAAATACCAATAAATGAAATTTATGGGCCATAGTTATACCCATGTTCTGTTTTAGTGGATACCCAACATTTTCCTGAGTGTTTCCAACAGAATTTGAGAGTTTTAACTGATGCATTTTGACTCCAAGAGTTGTATTTTCTTTGCCCCCCATCCCAGCTATTCTGATGGGTGTCTTTTTTGCTTTTAGTTTATGTTTATATTTAGTCTTTCAGTTAAAATTTAGATTGCACTGTGTTGATTAATTTGAGTACTACTGCCATCTTAAAACAGTGTATCTTCTGATTCTTGAACAGATATATCTCACTTTTTAGGTTTTTAATTTCTCATCACAATGTTTTATATTTTTTCATAGCCATCTTTTTATAGCTTTATCCAAGTTTTTATTTAAGGATATTACTGACTATTATATTTTTTGTAATTTTGAAATGTTTGTTGTTAGTATATGAGATAGATTTGATTTTTGTATATTAATGTTATATCCTACCGCTCGCTAAACCCACTTTTTAGTTTTAATAGCTTTTTTGGGGTATATTTTATAAGATTTTCTGTATAGACAATCATCCTTTTTCCTTGTCTTATAACACTACTTAAAACTATAGTATTAAATGAAAGTGGTGATCACAGATTTCCTAACTGTCTTTGACCTTAGGGGAAAAAGTATTTAGTCATTCACCTTTAAGTCTGATGAGAGCTCTAGGTTCTTTTTAGATCCACTTTCTGATTGTAGTACTATCCTTCTGTTTCTAATTTGTTGAAAGTTTTAACAGGAATGAATGTTAGATTTGTTGTTACATTTTGTGCATCTATTGATACAATCTTATGATTTTTTTCATCCTACTAATATTGTAGATTATAGTAATTTTTTAAAATTATCCCAACCTTTATTCTTGAGACAAAATTCCACTTCTTTTTGATGGGCTAGATATAATACTAATAAAGGATATTTTGGGGTATTTGTCTTTTCTTATAATTTCTTTGCCCAAGTTTTGATATCAGAGTAATGCTGGCTTTCTTTTACAATGAGTTTTAAATTTCACATATTATATTTATCATTTATCAACTATCCATTTGACTTTTATAGATTAGATATGTTGATTTATTTTTATTCTATTTTGCCTAATTTTTTAAAAATGTTTCTTTTTTTTTTTTTAAAGAATTAATTTATTTCACAGAGAGTGAGAGGAGAAAGAGCACAAGCAGGGGAGGCAGCAGAGGGAGAGGGGGAAGCAGGCTCCCTGCTCAGCAGGGAGCCCGATGTGGGACTCGATCCCAGGACCCTGAGATCATGACCTGAGCTGAAGGCAGAAGCTTAACCCACTGAGCCACCCAGGTGCCCCTAAAAAATGCTTTCTTATATTTTTGACAGTTGTTTAATAGTACTTATCAACTAACTCCAAAGTCTAAAAATTGCCTGTACATCAGTTTCTCTTTTCTTTTTTAATTATCATTCATGTGAATGTATTACTGTTTTTTGTTCTTGTTTTTGTTTTTGTTTTGGTGAAACTTTCAGTTATTTTATTGAGTAGTGGATATTGTACATATATATTTTAGGGACTCCTGATGCTATTATAATCCTTGTGAAGTTCCTCATTTCTTATGTGGCAGATGGAACAGTGCCTGATCACATTACTTCAGTGAAGGTTGGGGCTAGCTTACAGTTGACTTCCGTCTTGATAGAACCAACTCTACTTTACCCTCTTCTCCCTCAGGATTTTTATTGTATGTTTTGGCAGATCTCAACTCTAATGTTTCCTCAGAATATTGTTTAAAGTACTATGTCTTAATAGTCTCTCACTTAGGTTTTTTTATCTTCTGTTAGTTCAGGTACTAACATAGAATTTGGCTGTTCTCCTGAATGAAATTTCAGCTAAATTATTGACAGTATTCAAGTCTATGACAAACATACTTTTGGCTTCTCTTTTCTATAGCTATGGATGTCATTGGTGTTAAGTAAGAATTCTCAGATGATTGCTACTCACCATAACCAGCAAATATACTCAAGGTAAAAGTGACTTCCAAGTAATCTCAATTTTTTAGGCCTTTCCATCCTTGTAATCTTACTTCTTTAGAGCTTGTTTGCTTCATCAGCTTTCTAAAAGTTAAAAAAAAAATCTCTATGGATTTTTTTTTCTTTTTTAGTATTTTTATGCAGAAACACTGTTAAGCCCCAAGATACTTAGTGGTAGCTAAAAGCAGAATTCTCTTGTGTCCTTGTGAAAAGTACCCATCAGTATTTGAACACTTTTCAATTTTCTGAAACAGTGGTAATTTAGGAGTTTCACATTGTATTTACCCTGGCCCAAACCTGACATCTTTAATTTCTCCAAGGCACCCGATTTCAATAAGGATTAAAAAATAACTGAAGTAGTGTTGATGTAAGACAATAGTAAACCATTTGTTTGAGTTTGTCTGAATTGATTTTAATGTGCATTGAGTGAAAAAACAGGGTGAGTATATCCATAAGTCAGACAGGTCTGAATATTGGACAGATACAATTATTAAACATAAATACTTGGGACTTCTGGAACCCATGGAAATAGAATAGTCTTGTAAAGTATGTACAGAATGGATAGAGTAAAGGTAGAGATTGGAGTCCTGTAGAACACAAATATAAGGCCACCTACATGAAAGTCAGTATGACTCTTCTATCTTCTTGTCAAGATAAGACTAATAGTTTAATACTTAATGAACCATTTGCACTTCATTGAATTATTAAACTTTTGTGAATTTGCTAAATTTAAGTGTTGGTGATTTGTTATAGTCTTTGTGTATTGCTTGTCCATATTTCAGGGAAACATTTTTTATTAGAAGTGCAAGTAAACTTCACCCTCAGAACATTAAATAAAACTTGTTAGTGCGTAAGTATATATGAATATTTCAAAGTGCGTAAGAATTCCTCATTGGTAACAACTGAGTGACAGTATTATCATGGCCAAAGGATATGTTTTTCAGTGACAAATGAGATTTATGAAGATCAAAGTGCTTTCTGTAAAATTCTATTTAGACATATCATATTAAGATTTTTAGGAATTGCCTGTTGACAATTGCCCATTTCTGATTCTGTTTATAAAGGTATGACAAATATACTTTAGTCTCATTTTAATGAAAAAAATAGATAATATGAAGAGTGTGTCCATTTCTGTTATTAAAATTCTTTAACCTTTAGGCTAGCTTCATAATTGCATCACTTAAAATATTAGTTTAATAAAGTTATACAATATATCAAATATATATCAAATATATATTGATTTAGCTTTAGTTTGCTACAGCTGCTGTGGATAGTTTTATTCATATGTAATATTAAGATTTTTTCATACTTTCTTTCAACATTTAAAATAAATTTTCTATAGTATAACCTAAGTCTGTATGCTAACCTTTTACTTAATAGATAAAATCTACAGTATGTTGCATTGATTAATATTACTTAAATAACTTGTGTTAAGTAATTTTGCTGAGCAGTGACATTGCCAAATATCATTTTTGTGTAAAAATTATCCTTATGTGCATTCTGCTTCTTATTATAGATTATTTGTAAAAATAAACATCTATTATGAACATTAGACACAGATAAATTTTTTCTGGTATTTATGAAAGTTTTGGTTTACTCAACAAGTATGGTGCAAAAATTATTGCAAAATGAACATTGATAATTACATAAATATTAATCTAAATAACTCAAAGAAGACATTCTATACTTCAATTTGTGACACTAAGAACTGAGCCTGTTCAGCTTACAGTGAAGTCACTGTGTCATATAACAATAATCATATTCTATTGTATAATCATAATTCACCGTTCTCATTAACTTCTGTGTCAAAAAAAAATTTTTTTAAGATTTTATTTATTTATTTGACATAAATCACAAGTAGGCAGAGAGAAAGGAGGAAGCAGACTCCCTGCTGAGCAGAGAGCCTGATGGCGATGGCGGGGTCAATCCCAGGACCCTGGGGTCATGACCTGAGCTGAAGGCAGAGGCTTTAACCCACTCCGACATCCAGGCACCCCTGTGTCAAAAAATTTTTATGCCAAACAGATAAAGCAGTCAGTTTAAAAGAATAAACTTGGAACACTTCTTTTCTTCTGTTTTCTTCTCTTTTCTGTCTCTCTCTCTTTCTCTCTCCTTTTTGCCACTTTTGGAGGAAAGCAAAACTATTTATATCAAATCATCTATCCAGGTCAGGGCAGAGCTTTGACTGACTCTGAATCACTGCTTATGGAAAATGAAATCATTCAAACCCTCTTACCAAAGAGGCTAAAATGTGAGTCAAAGTTAAGAAACCAGAAAGCAGAAGGGAATTGCCAGAAAGATTCCTCTTTGGACCAAATTTTCAAATGTCAGAGCCAAATGATCTGCACAGAAGTGATTGCTGGTATAAATGGTCTGCACTATAAAGTTATTCTTTAATTTTCCCCTTCCAGTACTGTATTCTTTAGAAGGAAGTCACTAAGTATAGTCCACACACATCTCTGCAGTGGGGAGTTATGGTCTCCTACCTTGAAGGCAGGGTATATACATAAATCATTTTGAATTTTATGTGGGAACTTATCTCTTATATACCATTTATTAATTTATTAAGTCATTTATTTATACTTATGAGTATTTATTTTATATTTTGGGTTATAAACCAGTAAGAATTCATTTTGATGCTTAAATTGTCCCAGCTTTTGTCATTGGGAGCTTTCTTACTTATTCCTGTGCCCCAGTGACATGCTTCATCATTATTTTTTTGTATAGTACATTCTTAATTTCTGACATTACAAGATGCTCCATATTAGTCTTGTATATTTCCTGCTCTAATCCTATAACCAGTTAGTTATCCGAAGAGTCTTAGCATTTTGTATTAAAGAAAGTTATCAGAAACCAAGAAATGGTTGCTATGTATGCTCATAGCTACTGTGATACTATTTCTTTTGGCCTCAGTTGACAATGCAAAGAAATATATGTGTGCATAATAACATATACACACATGTACATGTATACATATACCTGTGTATATGTATGTTTATATATGGGTTACATGTATATTCTATATGTCACCATTCTTTTTTTTTTTTTTAAGATTTTATTTATTTGACAGAGAGATAGCACAAGTAAGCAGAGTGGCAGGCAGAGGGAGAGAGAGAAGCAGAGAGCCTGATGCAGGGCTCCATCCTAGGACCCTGGAATCATGACCTGAGCCAAAGGCAGCCACTTAATTGACTGATTCACCCAGGGGCCCCTCACCATTCTTTATGTAACGATTTGTGGATATAACAGAATAAACACATTTATAATAATGTCTCCGAGGTTACTTCTGGTTATCTGTTATTGCAACATCATTCTAGCCTTTTCTGCCTTGCTTACTTTTCATCTCCAGCTCCAATAGTGAGAAACCCGGATTTGAATATCCACCATCCAAATTGTTAAATTCCAATATATATTTATAATAGTATCAGAATTATTAACCTTTACCCAAGTGTATAGCAACTTTTTAAACTTGAGAACAGTATTATGTAGTTTCTTTTGTGTTTTCCTCTATGGATTTAATTCATTTCCAAAGATAGTTAGATTAACACTTTTTCCATCTTCCCCCATAGATTTTCTTTTCATGGTTTTCCTTTTTGCCTGGAATCCTCCAACCCCCAAAATGATTTTTTAAAAAATTTTTATACATTAAGATCCTACAAATAACTTTTTGAAGGGATCATTCTTTTGAAAAACATATTAATTACACTTAGATCAATATAGTATGTATAGAAATAATAATTTTATAATGTAGCTGAGTTCAGCGTAGAGCTCACATCCCTGAGAACTGTATGTTCAAAATGCTTAATGCAATATTTACACATTTTTCAAAATTAATCTTTAAAAATGGTATCCAGACTTTCATTTATTTATTTAAAAAGATTTTATTTATTCATTTGTGGAAGAGAGAGAGAGCACAATCAGGGAGTCGCAGGCAGAGGGAGTGGAAGAAGCAGGCTCCCTTACTGATCAGGGAGTGAGATGTAGGGCTTGATCCCACATCCCTGGTATCATGACCTGAGCCAAAGGCACTCCCTTAATCGACTGAGACACCCAGGCAACCCTGTTTCTTTTATCTTCAAATAATTTCTCAACATCATTTTCAGTCTATCACCCTAACCTATATCCCTTACTTCCTGACCAGGCTGAAGTTTTTCTGAAATACAACATAGTGTTATGGTGATTGAATTGTGTGTAAACATCATAAATTGGAGAATAAATATCTATGAAAGTAAAGTGAGGAAAAAAACTGAAAATGGAGTGAAAATATAAAAGAATGAAAAATAAGGAGAAATTTATGATCACTTGGTTCCAGTGGCTGTGGTGGATGGGAAATTGCTAACAGTGCTTCTATCAAGTATCCCTCTTCACATTACCTGACAGCATTCCAACAGAAATGAGATGAAGGCAGATGGTGGTTTGACTGAAATAAATAAGGCTGCCATCAATTACAAACCAGTTTTACCCAAAGCAGAAGCAAAACGCGTAAAACTTAAAATGTCTTTCCCCCAACTTTTTCTATTAATTTGAGAAAGGGGAAATGGAAAGAGACTGTATGAATCTAAAAATTTCCTTTTTCCCATTTAAAAATCTTTGCCATATTTATGTGCTATAAAATAATTGTCACAGAACCAGTCAAACTCTAGCGTTTTTTAAAAATGGTGTAAAAAATATATTTAGAAATCAGTTGATTTCTGATTTATTTGATATAGCTTTGAGCTCCTCATTGAGCCAGGGAATAATTGATTGCTGGAAGCCTTGTAGCAGTGGTTAAAAATTGATAAATGCTAAAATTGGCACGGTGGTTTATAGCTTAAGAGTTGTGGAACCTCCGTATTTCTGTCTCATCTCCAGCTCTAGATCATGAAGTAAAATTTAAAAGGCTTTTTGTCTTTTTTTTTATTCATAAATTACATCCAGCTCCTGAGGAGCCCTCTATCTGAAGGGGACCATGGGAACCTTTTACAGTAGTTAGATGGCCAGATGTATGGTGATACATAAATGAAGGTTGTATATTGGGTAGTATTTTATTGCTTTGCACTAGCTGGCTAATGAGAGGAAAAAATCCTTTGACAATAAACATTTTCAGATGGTTAACTAACAGTCATATGGAGGTTGGTCTTTAGAATTGACAGAGTACTAAAATACAAGAGTATTGAAATTTCTGCAGATCTCTCATTCATCAATTTATAATTATTGCTTTTAGGCCTTCAAGAGAACTAAAGAGGTAATGAAATCTAGCCCACTATTCCCTTATTAGAGTGGCTAAAATTTTTGCTGAAATTCAAAAAATAAAATAAAATTATCTGATTGTGTCTTTCTCCAGTTAAATATGTAACCTCTAGAAAGATTAGTTTTAAAATTACTTAATAGTTTTAAACTATGATGTCCAAATAATTGTGTGTATCCTATTGTAGAAAAGGTGAAATTTCTTACAGTTAAAAACACATTTTAAATGACACTTAGAAATATATAGGAGAAGTTTATACCAAAATATGCTTTAATATTTATTTCATTGAGTAGCTAAACCAGGTAATACTGTCTATATTAGATAACTAAGTTAAATTTTATATTAATTATCAGGAATTTTCTCTCAAAAATGAAACTTATGAAAATGCTGGCTAGCAATAATGCAGTATATGATTAATAATACAGTATATATAATACAGTAAATGATTAAAAATATAATACAGTTTTTATACTTTTTAATATTAAACATAAAATTACATTAAGAGACAGTTTTCTAAGAATTACTCTAAAAAAGCACTTTATAAAAGCAATTTATGTGTTTTCTGGGTCTATATTGAAAATTTTTCTAGGGGCATCTGGATGGCTCAGTGGGTTAAAGCCTCTGCCTTCAACTCAGGTCATGATGCAGGGTCCTGGGATTTAGCCCTATATTGGAAATCTCTGCTCAGCAGGGACCCTGCTTCCTCCTCTCTCTGCCTGCCTCTCTGCCTAATTGTGATCTCACTCTCTGTCAAATAAATAAGTAAAAAATCCTAAAAAAAAAAAAAGAAAAAGAAAAGTTTTTCTACATATTTTTCTCCTAACATCTTTAAAGTTGTCTGAGATAAATTACCTAAAAACAGGAAAGAAAAAAAAACTACAACATAAATTTCATTCTTTCTTTCCTCGTGTTGATCTTAGTGAAGGGAAAGGTTAGTTACATACCAGTGATAAACTGGATTACTTATATTTCTATACACTGAATTCTAGGCATTCCCACCCCACACTATAATGTTTAACATACACCACCAGAGAAATTTATGTTATAATGGATATATAGAGAAATAGTGTGACATGCTCCCTCAGGTAACATGAGATAGAAGGCATGGCATTCATGATTTTTTTTTTTATTAATTAAATTTATTTATTTTCAGCATAACAGTATTCATTATTTTTGTACCACACCCAGTGCTCCAGGGGAATGAAGTGGTGGGGGGGTGGGAGGTTGAGGTACCAGGTGGCATTCATGATTTTAAAATGTCCACAAATTTGGGCGCCTGGGTGGCTCAGTGGGTTAAGCTGCTGCCTTCGGCTCAGGTCATGATCTCAGGGTCCTGGGATCGAGTCCCGCATCGGGCTCTCTGCTCAGCAGGGAGCCTGCTTCTCTCTCTCTCTCTCTCTCGCTGCCTCTCTGCCTGCCTCTCTGTATACTTGTAATCTCTCTCTGTCAAATAAATAAATAAAATTAAAAAAAAAAATAAAATGTCCACAAATTAAATCAGCTAACTGCTTTGTACATTTCAGAGCATGCAATGGGAAAACCCTTTTAAAATCTTAAGGCATACAAAACAGATAATGGCATGATCCAATATCCTATAAACCCATTAAGTTATTAATACTCAGACATAATTCAAATATATTTCTTTCAGGTAGGCATAAAAGCAGTAAAAGTGGGTTTTATTCTCAGAAGTTAAGGATTCACCCAAGAATACCCTGTAAATATCAAGGGACACACATAATAACAAATGCCTTAGACTGACAGATGATGTTAATATTCCCAAACACACTTTCCCAAGACTAGCACTTAAAAAATCGTACTGTCCTAGTTGATTCTAAATAGATTGTGCCGGAGGCGCCTGGGTGGCTCAGTGGGTTAAAGCCTCTGCCTTTGGCTCAAATCATGATCCCAGGGTCCTGGGATCCAGCCCAGCATCAGGCTCTCTGCTCAGTGGGGAGCCCGTGTTCCCTTCCCCTCTCTCTGCCAGCCTCTCTGCCTACTTGTGATCTCTGTCAAATAAATAAATAAAACCTTAAAAATACATACATACATACATACATACATTGTGCCACTGTAACTATTCCAATGTCTTACAGTTGTGGCTGATCAAATGTTAAAGTTTTAAGGACGTAAGATCTACACATCTTCAGTCTTCATTGTACTCTGAATTTAATTCAGCCTATTCTGACTGAGAGCCTACAGTATAGAAGGCATTTTTCTTTGGTACTATGTGGGATTCAAAGATGACTAAGATACAAACTTGACCATTTCTAAACTTGATTATTTGTGAGGGAGAGGGCTCAACAAATGTCTCCCTTAAGGCCGTAACAGTGAAAACAGAAGTATCTGTGGGTCACTGCCAATTTTAACGCTATGTGGAGAAAACAATTTTATTTTCTTAAGTAGATCTTACAGCAAGATTTTTGAGGGGTGCCTGGGTGGTTCAGTTGGTTAAGCAACTGCCATCGGCTCTGGCCATGATCCTGGAGTCCTGGGATCTAGTTCTACATCGGGCTCCCTGCTTGGCGGGAAGTCTGCTTCTCCTTCTTCCCTTTTCCCCTCTCATGCTCTCTTTCTCTCTTTCTGTCTCAAATAAATAACATCTTTTTAAAAAATGGCTTTTTTAAAGTTTGGGCAAATGTAGAATGGCAACATATGAATGGCAACATAGAATTAATATTATCAGAATGTCGGGCACCTGGGTGGCTCAGTGGGTTAAGCCGCTGCCTTCGGCTCAGGTCATGATCTCAGGGTCCTGGGATCGAGTCCCGCATCGGGCTCTCTGCTCGGCAGGGAGCCTGCTTCCCTCTCTTTCTCTCTCTGCCTGCCTCTCTGTCTACTGTGATCTCTCTCTGTCAAATAAATAAATAAAATCTTAAAAAAAAATTAAAAAAAATATTATCAGAATGTCAGAATTGACATAATTAAATGTAAAGAAAAACTTACATGTTCATGTTTAAATAGTTGGAAGGAAATTCACCAAAATGTTAGGAGTGGCTTCTACAATTGTTGAAATTGCTTGTGATTTTTAACTTTTTGCTTTTAAATATTTGTACATTTTGAGGGCGCCTGGGTGGCTTAGTCAGTTAAATGCCAGCTCAGTTCATGATCCCAGGGTCCTGGAATGGAGGCCAGGTCCTTAGGGCTCTCTTCCTGTCAGGGATCTGCTTCTCTTCTTCCCTCTGCTGCTGTTCCTTCTGCTAGTGCTCTATCTCTCTGTCAAATAAGTAAATAAAACCTTTAAAAAATAATAAATGAATAAATATTTGTAAGTTTTCTAAATCCTCTACAGTGAACTTGTTTACTTGAATTAGCTTTATATACATGCATATTTATTTCTTCATTCACTTAAGGATTTGATTATCATACAGATTATTTAAACAAGCTGATACATATTTATAATTTGAAAAATAATTTATATTATTACTCTATTTTTATGTGTGTATGTGTGTGTGTGTGTGTGTATTTCTTTAGACCTCTACATAGGTATGTTTTTTGAAACAACATGTTTTTTGAAAAGTGCCATTTTGAATTTATAGTGAACTGAAATGGAACATGGAAGAGCTTGGGCACACATAGAGGAAATTACTTAAACACTAAATAAGAAAATTATTGAATCTTTATAGTAATTTCCTCATATGTAATATGAAGACAATAGTAGGACTTACTTCACAGGGTTGCTGTAAATTTTAGATGAGTTAATATTTGAAAAATATTTAAAAATCTAGCATACTTATTTTCTACCAATAAGGAGAGAAAAATAAAAGCTGAACTGATGGACATAATAAGTAGGAAGTGGGGAAACTGGAGAATTAGGACAGGAAGTGTCCAAAGAAAAAGAAGTAAAGGTTGCAATTTTAAAATACATAAATAAAAAATTTTTCTAGTGACTGGCATTGGTGCTTGTTCCAAAAATCTAAATGCAAAATGCTTCTTTTTCAAAGTTATTTTCCCATAACTATGGAAACATCATTATTGCCTTTATCCTATGAATTGTGGTTTCTTTTAGGAAGAATATACCAAGTACATTCCTATAGGGAGCATATTTCTTAAAATAAGTATTAAGGTGAGTAAAGGAGCATCTATTTACACCTTTGTGCCCTGGTGAGTCAGCTTCTTTATAGTGAATAGGATAAAACCTATAGTCATTGAGTAATTCTATGATATTAAACTTTTAGATATAGACTCAAAACCAAATTTGCTTTCTTTTTTGTGGTATTTGAAATTGTATGTTTCTTTTTGTCTTCACTGTGTAGATATATCATGAGGAGAAATCACAGCAATGTTGGTCTTCTCCTACTTTATGATTTTTTTAATCAACATCTGCTATTTGTTTACTTTAGCTCGTTATGGTTCTAATTTAGTCTAATTGAATGATCTGAGTTGTCCAAGATGGTTTCTTACTTTAGCAGTACCAGTAGCCATGATTGACGTCAGCTAGGAAGATACTTCAGATCAGACAACCTGTGAGATTAGCTATTCCATTTGCTATGTCAGAACTATTAATCTAATTGACTTGGCCAGGGTGAGAGGTCAGCAGTGCCATTTTAAAAATATAGCTTAGTATGATTAGTTGCAGAAAAGAGCATTCAAGAGCTAGGGGGCCCTTGAATCTCCATACACTTCACAGGTTTAGGTGCTCAGACATGGATTTTGGAGTGATTGCTGTGATCTTTGACAACCTTAATATATCGTTCACTTGAGTTGCCTTTCAGCAAACTTTCTGTGAACAGAAATCACAGAAGATAGATTTATCACGAAAGGCCATGACATTAAAGCCTTTGAACATTCCCAGATAACTCTAACTGAATCAAAAAAATTGGAGCCTTGTGACTCACTGAGTATTCTCTTTTTGTAAATCAGGATCAGAAACACATGAATACCTTTATGTGTACATACGTGTGAGCGTACACACATGCACACACTGTGTGTTGTAGACAATAGTATAACCAGATCTGTAGCCTCATTTCGGTAAATACTGAAGACCTTATGACATATACTTTATATACTTAATGTCACTATTGACTCATATTTTGTTATTTACTATTTTTGTCCTATTTTCTCATTTTTTCCCACCAACATTTTATAATATCACCTATTTCAGCTATTTAAAATCATTTTTGGAACAAACATGGAAGAAATTAAAAATTAAATTTTGTAAACTGCTCTGTCATCATAGGCAAACTGGAATATCTTCTGTGAGGACTAATCAAGTTTATGAAGGACATAAAACCATTTATTATAAGAAGAGTTAGGAATTGGAGCTTTTTGGCATGGAACATAGAAGACTACTTCCAGAGAGGCCTGACACAGTGACAGTGTGTGATATTGCACTGTTTTATGTTTTGTTTTGTTTTGTTTTATTTTGTTTTTTGGTTTTTTTTTGGTTGTTGTTGTTTTTAAGTAGCTCCATGGCCAGCATGGAGCCCAATGCAGGACTCAAACTCACAACCTTGAGGTCAAGACTGGAACTGATATAAGGAGTCGGACACTTAACCAACTTAGCCACCCAGGTGTCCCTGCTGCTGTTTTTGACATAAAAATTAGTTTGGCCAACTAGGACAGGTCAATCACAGAATAATAATCACTTTAGGTCACCACTGACTCCTTCTAGGAAGGAAGGGAATGGTGATTTTTTAAAAAATATTTTATTTATTTATTTGAGAGAGAGACAGTGAGAGAGCATGAGCGAGGAGAAGGTCAGAGGAAGAAGCAGACTCCCCTTGGAGCTGGGAGCCCGATGCGGGACTCCATCCCGGGACTCCGAGACCATGACCTGAGCCGAAGGCAGCCGTCCAACCAACTGAGCCACCCAGGCGTCCCAAGAATGGTGATTTTGAGGCCAGGTTTTACAAACATTGTTTCTATACCTCTCTAACTTGGTTCATCTTGCAAAACATTAGTCTGCCCCTAATTATCAGTTTTCTTTATGGGTTCACTCATACTTTATCCTTGTACTACTCTGGACTTCTTTATCTTGATTTTATTTCTCAAAGGCATTTTGTCTTTGGAATACCTGTAAGTAAATATTTCCACATCTCCAACTTTATTGACAAAATTTCGCTTCCTTGCCTTAAGATCTTACAAGTGAATAAATTTGCCCACATACCCTCACATACACACACAAAATCTGGAGATGGGGTTGACAGTTCTTGTAATACCATGTCATTGTCAAATCAGTTCTAGCTTTAGTAGATATTTTGGGTAGCATAATTTCTCACCTCCTTTTTGGCCTATGGATATGCAATCATTTTCGCACTACCCAAATAGAGAGAATTTCTTAAAACACTAAGTATATCATTCCCTGGCGTAAAGTCCTTTAAATGTTATTTATTACCATGCATACAAAATCCCAGCATTTGTCATTACTGTCATGGAGATTGGTTTGGTTTGGTTTTTTGGGGTTTTTAAAAATCTAGTTCCAGCTTAGATCCCAACATTAACCACCTGCTGTGCTTGAGGTTTATGGAATTGTGGGTACTTCCTCAAATCTGCCTTATTCTCTTTCATTTTGAGACCTAGGACTTAGGACTTCAGTTTCACACTATCCCTGGAAGGCTGTCCTTCCTGCTCCATCCCCTTGAAGGGTTTATTTGCAATTTTTTATTTGCAGAAATGCTTCTGTTAATCACCACCCTTTCTGCACATAAGGTGTTTTTCCTTAGTGTAGCTATTGTTTTGGCCCGCCACCTCCTTGGTCTTTTTCCCCCATTTTATTGACATTTATTTATCCATTTAACTGACATAATATTGTATTGGTTTAAAGTGTACAGTGTAATATTTTAAATATGCATACATTCAAAATGATTACCATAATAAATTTAGATAACATCAGTCACCTCACATAGTTGCATCTTCTTCCTTGATCTCACCTTATTTCAGTAACGTAATCCCTATAAATGAGTATCTTTTTTTTTTTTTTAAAGATTTTATTTATTTATTTGACAGAGAGAAATCACAAGTAGATGGAGAGGCAGGCAGAGAGAGAGAGAGAGAGGGAAGCAGGCTCCCCGCTGAGCAGAGAGCCCGATGCGGGACTCGATCCCAGGACCCTGAGATCATGACCTGAGCCGAAGGCAGCGGCTTAACCCACTGAGCCACCCAGGCGCCCAATAAATGAGTATCTTTAAAACACTCTATATACTTCCTAGGGGAGGACATTACATCCCAGCATTTGGTGGCATAAGAGAGACTCAATAAATAAATATTTAAATGCATTGTATTAAATTTAATAACTTCATAGAAATAACTGGTTCTGACATGAAAAGGGTAGATTTGTTTTATTTGATGTATAGTAGAAGTGAAACTAATGAATGATCATTATTGAGGGGACATGTTTTAACTGAAAATACTAGAAAACTTTAAAAAGAAATATTTAAAAATAAACTATGCTATCTTGAGACACAGTAATTTTTTCACCACTAGCATTAAAATATACCCTAGAGCAGCAGTCTCCAAACTTTGATGCTTGTGGACAGGCCTCTCTTTGTTTTGTTTTTGTTTTTATGAGACATGCCATGCATACATGCATACCTATGTGTGTGTACACTTTTGTGTGTATGTATATGTTTATGAGTGTGTATGTTGTAGAAATATACTATTGTGCTAGTATAGTAAAACATCATGAAGCATGCCATAAAAGATAATACAAAACAGATAGTTATGGACTAAATGTGTTCCCCTAAAATTGGTATAATGAAGAACTAAGCCCCAATATGACTATATTTGAAGATAGGTCTCTAAGGAATTCACTGAGGTTGAATCAGATCATACCCTTATAAGAATAGACTCCAGAGGAATTACTCTCTTGCTCTTTCATACTCTGTTTTCTGTCATTTAATCCTATGTGAGGATATAGCAAGTAGGTAGCTGACTACATATCAAGAAAAGAGATCTCACCAGAAACCACATTGTCCAGTACCTTGATCTTGTGCTTTGTAGCCTCCAAAGTTGTGAGAAAATAATTTCTGTTGTTTAAGCCACCCAGTTTATGATATTTTGTTATAGTAGCATGAATAGACTATTACAGATGACTTTAAAAATAAAGAGAATTACTAATATTTTCTTACTGTGTCTTAATCGATTGCTCTTTGTGCCACCCTGGGTTATCGTTCCACATTTTAAAATCATTATGAAACTATAATCAACTTGTAAACATATGATTGTATTTTGAATCTGAAACTCTTATTTTGAAAACAGCTTTGAATTTAGGCCAGAGAAAAATGTGTTTAATTTATTTTGCTTTTAATTGCACAAACAAATCATTAATGAAAGTATGCAGTATTTTCTACGTGTTGATGAATATGCTTCAGTGGCTTATAATCAAAACATTGTAAACCAGCACTTATGAGGAGTGGTATAATACAGAAGAGTATCATTTTGTTAAGGTTCATCTAAGGAGCTTCTTAGAGTTCTTATTCTTTTTAGTTAAAAGTAGTTCCCATAACTCCGTAAGGCATTTACTAACATCTACTTCCAAATCATGAAACATTGTCCTGATCAAATGAAGATAAAAACACAAAATCCTTCACTAAAGGAAATGCATATCCCTAGAGTTGCTCAGTTACAAACTCTTCCACCTTACATTTTTGTGTATCTGGAAGGATACCAGATAATTCACGGCAAAGAGCTTCTTCTCTACCAAATTATCAGAAATATCTAAATAAATTTAACATCTCAGGTATTTATTGTATCCATGATTAATTAAGCTACTTGAAGTGTTTATTCTATGAATTAAAGTTGTATTTTGGTCAATGGTTTTATAAGGTCTGTTCAGTGTTCATTAAATCATCTCCAGAACAATTCCCATTCTTACACTCAGAAACTCACTTTACTGTGTTCTGTTTTGATCTTTATAATCTATTTTTAAAAATCACATCTGTCTTCCCCAGTCTCTAGCCCAAAGCAAATCAATATTTTCTTCTACTCTTCTTTCTTTGTTCTTATAAATGACTAAAGAGAATGGAACAGAGAGGCAGAAAGAGGAAAAAAGAAAAAAAATGGGAAACTTATAAACACCATGGAAAACTTATGCTTTTTCATAAGGAAAGGAATGAATATTTCTAATATATTATAGGTGTCATAGTTTGATGCCCTGTCATAGATGTTATGTGCTGTGCCTGGGACTCCACACCGAGAAACCAGAGTTTGAAGTGATATGGGGAAGTGATTTCCACATTGGCTTTTCTGGGGAAGGGAAGCTAGGTCTGGACTTTTGGTACTGGCTGTCACAAGTGTGATCTGTACACATTGTGCTATCTGCCAACTTATATTTTTCCTGATTTTTAAAAAAATCTCTATGGGTCTGCATCATTACCTCACCACATTCTGAAACATCTGTCAGAACATTTGCCAAAGCATATTTACAAACACATAACATTTGGTCTCACCTTATCCATCAAATTTTGCTAAAATGAAATATACATTTATTTATAAGGAATTTGTCATTTTTATTAAGGGAAGAATTAAAAACATAATGTAGAAGAGCAAGAGAAAGCTATAATTCTCTTATCTTGTATCTATGCAGTGGATAAGAATATACCATCACAGATGATGATTTTGAAAACTATTTGTTGAGAAAAATTTGGAAAATTGCTTTTTTTTTTTTTTTTTTAACCAGAAGAAGGAAGATGATGATAGGTCAAAAAGTACTGTCCTGTTGGATTTGGCCAGTGAACCCTGAGGTGGCAAATGAAAAGATTACTCTAGACACCTGAGTAGGAGAAAAGAGAAGGCCTGGTGATCTAGTGGCAAAAGGCCCTAGGCCAAACTCTGCCTCCACTTTTATTGTGAATGTTATCAATACACGGGAATAATAACAACAAAAATGAGCAAGAAGCCTTAATAATTAGGACAGTGACATAGGGAGTATCGTGTGATTAGAACAAGCTGTGCTCGTGTCATGCGTGCAGATAGGGAGTACATGGGGTGAATGTCTGTGCCACGTGCGAAGCCAGGGCGTATATGGAGTGAGTGACCACCAAAGATGAATGTTTCTCCCAAACATTTCCTTCCTGGATGAGTGTATTGAGCAGCAACAAGGACATGGCTGTTTTCAGCCCAGAAGCTTTAAAGGAGGCCCAGTTTTCCGGATACCCCTTCTTTGCTTTTTAACTAGTCTCATTCAGAGAGTCGTATGTTTATTGAATCTTCTCTAGCCAGGCATTATGAATTCCCACACTGTCTCAATTTTATAAGACACATATTTTACATGCACAAAAAATTCTAAAAATGTGAATGTTTAGCTAATGCTAAAATAGTAATAGTTCTTAAATTGGGGATGCTTCAGTTATCTGTTATTTAATATAAAATCTTAAGTTTCTGTTTACTGATGCTACTGCAAGAAACATATAATATGTTTATAATAGAAAATATTGTCAAATAACCCCATACACAGCCACTATCATCTGCTTAATCTAGGAATAGGCAGTGATTTTTATCTATAATTCCAACTGTGATTTGTGGCTAGTGGCTGCCTGGAGCCTTGACTTCAAAATAAATCTGAAGCTCATCAGGAAAGATAATGTGGTCATCTAAGAGTAGCTACCATTTGTTCAAGAAGAGCACCTGAGAGCGTGGGACCCCATATTTGCCATCCTTTCTGAAAGATGCTTCTTTTCTTTTACTTAAAAAAATGGTCTATTTTATTTACGCCTTAGAACACATGGTTGTTATTTTCAACTTTCTCTAATCTACTATTTGGTTGAAACATCAGTCAAACACAGTAGCTTCTGATTTTTAATAGAGCACTAATAGGAAGACCATAATATTAAGAACACTGTGAAAATAAATGTGTAAAATGAAGAGATTATGGTTTGAACCTAGACTAAGTACCAGTGCTATATCAGGAAGTTGAGCCAATTTCTTTCTTACTGAAAGTGACACATGAGCCTTGCTAAAGGAGTTTAAATCTGGTAGTGCTTCAGAATTTTTATTTTAGTGGGATACTATAAAACTGTACTTATCTGACATTGTGCAGAAAAATATATTACATATAACCAGTTTCTTAAATAATTACAACTTAATTTTTAAGGTAACTTTAACATATATAATCTTGTTGGGTGTTAATGTTTTTTTCCAAAAGTTATCTTTTTTGCTTTAAAAAAAAAACCCGAATATAAACACTCTTCATCAGTATTTAATACTGATTAATTAAATCAAATAAATGCACAGTATTTTATTTCCTATTTTAAAACTTCAGTACTCAAATACTCCATGAATTTATTAACAAGTAGTTTAAGATTTGTGCCTCAACTGTTGTTCTCTTTGACCTTGCCATAGTATGTCAATTCTTAGGGTTTCCTTAATGAATCCTCAGTCATAGTTGTAAATATTGGGAGAGCTGGGGGGTCGGGTGAAATCAAGGAGTCTTTTGTACCAGAAGGGTGTTTGATTTCTTATTATAACTCTTATGTTATTCACACACAGCAGGATATGTTCTTTATGTTCTTGATCACTTCTGTATTGTGTACATGATTACACAGTTCTCATTAGTGTGTCATGTTTGGGTTCCCAAGATTAGAATTCTTTGGATTTGTATTCCCAACCACTGTGCCCCAACTAAGACCATGAAACCAGTGTATCTGGAGTTAGAGCTTCTGGTATAGGACACAAACTATCCCAGAGTTAGCATTCTTCAAATATTTAATTTGGTGTGAGCCACAGTCGCTAGCCCTGACTCCACCCTTTGTGAGTTTTTATTTGGGATCAGTAGTGGTCCTTTCTATTAATATAACACAACTGGAATCATCTGAATCCATCAGTGAGGTTGGAGTCACTTTGAAATGATTTGGCCTTTAATTCTTTTTTTTTTTTTTTTTTTAAGAAAGTTTCTAGAATACTGTATAAATAGATTCATACTTTTTCCTTGTTTCTAGCTTTATCTAACAAGGAGTTAAGTCTTTAAAAAGGCACTCTCCCAAAGCAGTGGATATCTATTTCCTACCATAATTGAAGCCACAGATTAGCATGGAAAATCTGTCTAAGGTGATTCCTTCCATTCTAACATGGAAATTATTGGCAAAACAGTAAGTTTCATCTTAAAAGATACCAAACCTTGTAACTGTTGTCTTGATGACATGGCATTATCATTATGGCTATAATACATTATACTGTGCCCTCTCCCTTACCTGGAAATGTCAATTCATCCATCAAAGCTCTGCTCAAAGAATTACTGTCACTGAAGTTTTAGCAAACCTTGTAGTAGAATTTCCCCATTTAATGGTTTTACAAGCTGCTGCCTTTATAGCTTATGGTACATATGTTTACCAACATAAATGATCCATTTGAGCTAAATTGCCACAGTTGCTAGAAAACCTCTTTACCCATTTTTGGGAAAAAAAATCTAGAACAGTATAACTTTTTCAAAATGAAGGAAAATTTCTCTTTAGAGTGAAAAAGACATGTTTCATCTCCCATCATTATAGAATAATAGGAAAAGAGAGACGGTATAGGTCTGGATTCAAAGGCTATTACAGACACAAATGTGAGAATGATTTTTTTTTTCATTCTGATAGAAAGAAGCCCATGTCAAACACCTGCTTTAACAAACTCATATTCAAGAATGATGCAAGTAGCTACATATCAAAGAGGAGAGGCTCTTCATGTCAAGAACCGTGGTTACCATGCAACATTATTAGCAGGTTTATTATCATTCCTTTGGCATATACCAGACACATATATCAAAAAAGTTATTTTTACATGAAGTCAAGTACAACAAAGTAAATGACTCCCAAAACATGGATTATAATTAACTAACCTCCTTGCAAAGCATAACACTGGCATGATATTCATGATGTTAAATTAACAGATGTAAAATAATAATGATAGAAATTAAGTCACCAGTGAAATACAATAAAGTGAAAATACATTTTAAAATCCTGAAAAATTCCCCCAGTGAAGGAGGGACACTATATTATTTAAATTTTCACTACTATTTGTGTAATATGGTGATAGGAGTATCAAGCTTCTTGAGTAAAACTGATTTATAATACTGTGGGGATTTTTCAGTTGGAAGGGAAAGAAGGCTTGATGTCAGACTGCTTTGAAATAAATAATGTTCCTAGGCATTATTCCCACAAGAGCATAGGCTGGAAATTAAGTCCTTAGAATATTAGGCAAAATAAGTTGATTGCAACTCATTTCGCCAGTTGAATGCTCATTACATTTTAAAATGATTAATTGAGATATGTAATTCTCTCAGATACCACTTATGGTATGTACTTAAATAGGCAATAGATATAGTCTAACCTCTGGGAACATAATCTCAATTCATTTATCCATTAAACCATTTCCAGCCCAGTCCTCTTCCCTCTTATTACCTTGACAGCAGTATGACTGTTATTATTTATAAACTTCTCTAGATGAAAACAATTTACCCTCTTGAGATCTAAACTATTTATTTATTTATAATTTTGAGAGAGAGAGAGAAAGCCCGCACACTGTGAGAGGGAGCAGGGTAAGGTGGGCGGGGTGGGGACAGGTAGAGGGAGAGAGAAAATCTTAAGTAGGCCGTACTTAGTTTCAGGTGTACAATTCAGTGATTCATCATTTATATACAAGACCCAATGCTCATCACAAGTATACTTCTTAATATCTGTTACTTAATACTTCTAATACTTAATACTTCTAATACTTAATACTTCTAAATATCTGTTTTAAGGTTTGCCTCTCTCTTTTTTCCCCAAACCCTCTATGTTCATTTGTTTTGTGTCTTAAATTCCAAATATAGTAAATCATATGGTATTTTGTCTTTCTCTGACTGACTTATCTTGCTTATTAGCATAACAGTCTCTAACTCTAACTAACATAATAGTCTCTAAATCCACATTGTTTCAAATGGCAACATTTCATTCTTTTTTATGACAGAGTGATATATCATTTCTTCTTTAGCCATTCATCAGTCAGTGAACATTTGGGCTCTTTCATAATTTGGCTATTTTTGATAATGCTTCTATAAACACGATGGTGCATGTGCCAGTATTCTTGTGTGCTTTGGATAAATACCTGGTAGTGCAATTGCTGGGTCATAGGGTGGTTGTATTTTTAATCTTTTGAGAACCTCCATACTGTTTTCCAGTATGGAAGTTTTATATATATAATATATACTGGAATATACTGTGAAAACTCACAGACTTAGATTTTGTCTTCTGACCTGCCAACTAATGCTTCATTCAAAAAAGGAAGTCAGATTAAAAACAATAGAAGACCCAAGACACATTGGGTTGCCATCTTTCTAGAGCATTTTCTCATTGAGTTATTTGGCAGATGAATTATCAAATGTCCTCCAAAATCAAACTTATTTTGTAATAAGGACTCCATTTGTCTTTTTTTAAGATTTTATTTATTTTTTTGGTGAGAGAGAAAGAGAGAGAGGCAAAAGGAGAAGCAGAGTCCCTGCTGAGCAGGGGGCCCAATGTGGAACTTGATTCCAGGACCCTGGGATCATGAACTGACCGGAAGGCAGACGTTTAATTAACTGACCCAGCCAGGTGTCCTCCATTAGCCTTTTTTTAAGTCCCTTGTAACTTTTTAAAAAATTTTGTTATTTACTTTTTAAGATTTTAATTGTGTTGACCACTTGATTGAAACCGATTCTGCTCATCCAGCTGTTTATTTGAATTACTTTTTACCTTTTTGAAATTTTCAATCACTGAATTTGCATGAAAAAACAGAACTGTTGTTCCTTAGGAAACAATCAGCTCCTCTTTCTTCCTTCTCCTCTGAGCTCATTGTCACCTGTTTGAGCCATCTGTGACTTTAACCACAGCTGGGTTTATCATTACAATTATGAATTGAAGTCATAAGGAAATGAATTAATTTAGATGGAGTAGAAAGATTTTTCTTAGAAGATTGTTTAAGAAAATATTTTCAGAATTATAAGAAGGGGAAAGAAAGAGTGAGTAAAACAAGGCCTTATGTCTAAATTTTAAACCTCTTTTATAGAGAGACCCTGGAGCACAATAGTTTAAATATCAAGCCACACTGCCTAGGATCAAATCCATTTTTGCCATTCATAGGCTTTATAACCTTGGATGAATTATTTAACTTTCACTGACTCCATTTGCTTTCTGAGAATACTTTTTACCTTATCATAAGATTGATGAGGATTATTTGATAAATCACCTTAAAAATACAATTATTATTAGGAATTGAGCTTGTAATGAGATAAGTCTATCTTAGAATCTATTAAAGAAACTAAAATAACTAAATGTAAAGATAAGTCGCTATAGACTAAGGTACATACTGATGCCCTGACCTCTCCTGCTCAGTTAATTCCTATGTAAAATAGGAGTAGGAATGGCACCCTTCTTGGAGTGCTTTCAATACTAGAAAACAAATGAATATAATGTTAATGTTATGCAACCCAGAACAAAATATTTGATTAATAAGTGAAAATTCTAATTATTTGTTACTACTATTATTAATTAAGTGGGTAAATGATATCATAAGGGCCTATTTAGCCAGAGCAGCCCCACCTCAGTTGAATAGCCATTTTGTTGTTTATGCAGTAAAACTTAAACTGACCATGCCCCTCCCCCGGGGAACTTACTTAAAAGCAAGTCCGGGAAACCAGTCCCAGGTAACAAAGCCCAAATACAAGGGTGGGTCAGGTACTGGGGAGATAACAGCCTGAATGCAGGGAGGAGTTGGGTCAGGTGGAGACATACAATCAGTAGAGCACACCTACTGTCTCCCTAGCTGGCAAGGAGTGTGGGCCCCGCCTTTTGGGTGCCAATTCTGACCAAGGTGATAGGCTGGTTCAAATGTCTACTATAGGGTAAATTGTAGTTCAGTTGGCCACCCGTGTGTGACCTAGCATGACTGTGCAACTTTCTCTGTGTGTTGCAATCTCATTGGCCACCTGTGTGTGGCCAGTCTCAACCACATGGTCTTTGCTCTATAAAAGTTAGTCTGTGAAGCAGGGAGGGGTTGCCCTCTCTGTAAGGGGCGGCCTGGACCTGTCTGTTCGATGGTCATTTTGATTCTTGAAGCTTGGCGCGAAATAAAGCTTTGCTTGACCTTCACTTTGTATCAGTCTCACTCCTTTGACCAACATTGGGGACCCAACAATATGATGATGGCTTTTTTATGCAGTCTGATCCTATTGAAAGGAATCAAACAGAATAAGGAAAAAGTGGAGACTAGTGAAATAAAGACTTTAAAAAAAGACAATTAATTGTAATCAGTGGTATAGCTTAATGTCTTTCAATTTTTTCTCTGAATCTTTTTCATTTTTAATTTCTGAAAGAAGAAAGGAAGGAAAGGAAAGAAGGAAAAAATGAAAGAAAGAGGAAAAGACAGAAGGGAGAAAAAGAGGAAGGAAAAAATCTATTGATGTTTGGTACAGCATTTTTTATAATAGCAAGAAATATAATAATATTATACAATATATTATATATTATTGAAATATGTTAACTCATTACCTTAACATTTAAAAATATCTCCAGGGGCACCTAGGTGGCTCAGTGGGTTAAAGCCTCTGCTTTCGGCTCAGGTTGTGATCCCAGGGTTCTGGGATCGAGCCCCGCATCGGGCTCTCTGCTCAGCAGGGAACCTGCTTCCTCCTCCCCTCTCTCTCTGCCTGCCTCTCTGCCTACTTATAATCTCTGTCTGTCAAATAAATAAATAAAATCTTTAAAAAATAAATAAATAAATAAAAATACCTCCAGAATGCATTTTAAAAATAGAATAGAAAGGAGTTAATTCCCAGAATTAATAATCAGAAGGGAAGCTAGAGGTATATCTTGGAGTAGACCGAAAAAGAGTTTAGACCAAAAAAAGAGTAGATTGAAGAATATGGAGGTCAATATGCTATCAGCTAAATAGATGTATCCATTAGTATCTAGTTCCACTTGCAAGTAATTTATAAAAATAACTGAATTCAGAGCAAAACTTGTTCAAGTATTAAAACTAATAACATTAATAATTAATAAAACACTTTTAATATTTTTTTCCAAAAGAGAGAGAACATGCATGGGGGGAGGGGCAAGGGAGAGGGAGTGAGTCAGATGCAGAGTTCAATCTCACCACCCTAAGATCATGATTTGAGCCAAAAACAAGAGTGGGGTGCCCAACTGACAGCCACACAAGCACCCCAATCTTATTTTTTACTAAACAAACCCATTTTGAAAAAAAAAAATGTTGAATTCAGGACGTTTAGGAGAAAATATCATTGAAGCCAAGTGAGAGGGCAATTCCAAATTATCAACAAATTTTAGCTTCATGTTGAAATTGCTTGAAACTAAATTATATGTTACCATTTTAAACTGGTGGTTATGCATTTTTCAGTAAATCCTATTCACCTCATTAATTAAGTCTGTTTCTTTCTTAAGGTTTTAATTAAGCTTTTCTCTGACCTTCAGCACACATATCCTGTCCACCTTTTTGCCTTTGGCCTGGTTTCTGACCTGTGCTATAACAGAGAAAATAAATCAGTAGATGGCATTTTGCTGAATGCCAATGTTTAAGTTTGGAAAACTTGTTATTAAATTGTCATCTACCAAGTTTCCTTCTTCCAGTGCATTTGATCTCATTTTGCCTCTGAAACTAATTTTGATTAATCCTGCCAATGGCTTTCCAGACTTCCTGGTATAGAGTTGATTATTTCTTTTTTTCTGTAGCCATTGGGTTTATGCATATTTCTATGAAATGTTCATGATGATATCTCTTTCACTAGTCAGTGAATTTCTTGACTAGAAGAACCTGGCACTACCTAAAGTCAGAGTTGGTTCTGTATTCAAAGTTGCTCTATGAATTTCAGTACCTGAAAAAATACATCTTGATGCTACTTTTCTTCATTAACATGATGAAAGTCCACTTCAGGTGCCTTTACTCTCATCTTTTCTATGATCAACTCACTTTTTTTGTTTACTTATCTCTGTTGTCTTAATTCTTCTTAAACATGGTGTTAATGACTTCTCTAATTCTTCCATATCACTTTTATGCTCTATAATTAGGGCTGCCTATGGATGATTCTCCTTGCACTAGAAGGTCACCCTTGACCTTATCACAGTGCTTAGGAAGGCGGGGGGGGGGGGGGGTGCGTTTTATACCACAAAACATTGCTTCCTAGATCAGCACTGACTTTTTTTTTTTTTTTTTTTTTTTTTTTTTTTTTTTTTTTTTTTTTTTAACAGTTTCCTGATAAAAAGGTCAGGGAGGTTTTTCAGGCAAAAATTGAAAACTCTAGGAAATTGACTTGGTGTATATTGCTAATACAAGCATTTTTTAAGATCACATATTAGTCTCAGTAGATTATTTTCAATTTCTAGTCTTTAAAACAAAGAGGACCTTAATAAATCTCATGGAACCCTTTGAGAAGTCCTATTTTATTTCTTTGCATTCCCATCTCTAGTTCGAGGACAACTATTCAATCAAAGGCATTTCTTTAAGTTTCAGACATTTCAGCTCCTGTTGTCAGCAATGCTGATTCATGGAGAAGGAATTAAACAAAATGGAGTCTTGTAAATGCACACACACGCAAAAATCAATATTTGCCAAATGGAAGAGAAGAAATCAATAGAAAAAGGCATGTTATTGTCAAACTTCTAAAAGGATTTTGCCAACCATTGAGACTATACAAAATTCTCTGAAATATATCAGCTCTGCTGTCCTTTAGTATAATAGAGTAAGGTAGCATAAAAAGTAAACAAACAAACAAGAGGACATTGTAATGTGTACTATGGAGATTAAAGCAAATGAAACTAAGTAGCCCCAAGTAGGGTATTTAAAGAGTGATTCCCAGAGACTGAGACCTCTCTGAAATTAGATTTATTTCCGTTAGTTTTTTGTGCTGTTAGAGTGATGTATTTATTTTATCTTTGTACTTGACCTCCAAGAAAACGAACAATTGTATACAAATATCTTAGGTCATTTTCTTCAGTGAGAAACACTGTGAGTCAAGATGTCCTTGCATAGCCTTAGAAGTCTTAGTAACTTTTTATATATATCAAGGCATTCCTGCAAGAAACTGGCATACTTCATTAATAGAGGATGACAATTTCATGAATGATAGCACCTCTTTTAAGAATTTTATTTGAGGAAAAAAAAAAAAAAGGATAGATCACCATCATAAGGATGAATCTGGCTTGGAGTTTATTTCATAAGTAAAATGTTAGTAAAGTGCTTTGAAATTCCAGGAGATCAAAGATCAATATTTACTGAGATAATTTTCCCATTTTTAAAAAATATAACAAAGAGCTTATATTTACTTTCTAATACTGGTTATCATTAATACTGTTTTCTATTTTTCAAGGAAATTTTGTGAACATAACTTGGTTTTATCTTCACAGAAATCCTTACAGAATAAAGATGTATTGGGCCTGCTTTATAGATGAGGAAATGGTAATGAAAAAAGAATTAAATAGCTTAACCAAAATTACAAAGCAAGTTGGGGATTGGAAATTCAATTACTGATACCCCTAAAAGTACCTTTTCTGTTCTGTCATACGTATTCACTATGGTAGGAGTAACTGTCTTGCTTGCATAAGGAATAATCAAAAGCAATTATATGGAAGTAAAGCACAGTACTGTGCTGATATTTACACTAACAATACACTTGCCCTCTGAACTGAAGCAGTATTTAGGTCAACATATGGGAATTAAAGACATTAATAGGCTTCTAAAATTTTAGAATACAACACATAATATATTAAGTTTAGCTTTTTAGATAGAGTATTAGTAGAATAAAACTACTGAATACCATAGATATGTAGGAGCACTGCATACTGAGAACAAACACAATGCATTTACCATATGCCTAACATTGAAGTGTTCGACTTTATGAGTTATAAATTATTCATTATTTTTAATTTTGTAGTTGAAGAAATTAAGTTATAGAGATGTGAGTGATTTGCTCCAGACCACAGAGCTAGTGCATATTTTTAGCAGCAAATAACTGTAAAAAGTAGTATTCAGTTTATCAATAAAGGCAGCTTGTCCATGAAATGATCTGAATGGTTTGCCTGAAAATGGTAGTGAACCAGGCTTAGAACAGTCTTGTCATTCTATATGAAGGCCAGTGAAATTTTGAAATACAAAAGCATAGGAAGCTATACCAAAGAAGATCCCTTTAATCTGTTTATGGACCTTTTATGAACAGTAAGAAATTATGACTGGATATCACAAAACTAACAAGAATCACAATAAATTCCTGAACTTTGATAAAAAAATAATAAAGTAATGTGCTCAGCAGAATTGATTTAATGAAGCTTAATAAGCATGTTAGAGAGGTGTTAATTATACTAAATACTATTGAAACTCAAAATGAAAATAATGGTTCAACTGCACAAAAAGTATTTGAATAAAGATCATTCAGTTTTTAGGTTAATGGTGTGGGGAAAAAAAAACACATATAACCGACATTCCAACACTACCTTTTTTTTTTTTTTTGGCCACAAAGTAGGATAGTAAGTTCAAGTCCTCTTTACAACAGAAACATAGAATATCATGGTAGTTTTGAGAGTGAAATTAGGTTGTTGAGGTAAAATTTACAATCGCACTAGATTCCCATTCTTCCAAGTTCAGTGCTCTTTCTCTTGTCTCTCCCCAGAAGAGCAGAGATTTTATAAAGCAATTGTTGATGTGTGGTTGTAAAAATAATGTTTGCATTTGCACCAAATTCCCCTGAATCTTTGGCTGGTCTTTAAGAAATATAGATCTGTAATAAACCAAAGACATGTTTTCGGTATATAATTTAAAGCATTGTCTTGTAATTGTCCAGGATTTTTAATTGTATTATAAATTTCATTTAAAATTTTTAATTACTTTTATTAATTCGATTACATGGTATTTTATAATTTTTGTTTTATGATAAAGACAGGTTTTTATTTATTTATATTTAGAGGGGAGGGGGAGCTGTAGGAGAGGAGAAAGAGGATCTTAAGCAGGCTCTATGCCCAGTGGAGGACCTTGACGTCATGACCCTGAGATCATGACTTGAGCTGAAATCAAGAGTCAGTCACTTAACCAACTGAGCACACTAGATAGATAAATAGATAGATATAGATATATACATAAATAGATATAATTTTTTTTGTTATGGATGTTTCCCTTATTTTCCTGTGTTTGGATACTGACCATACATTTGTAAACTTTTGTATAGGCTTGCTTACAAAGATTTAATCATTGAAATCTGAAAGATTTGAAATGACATGCCATGGAATTTTAGGAGGCTGTCATATAGAAAAAAGATGAATCTTTTTTTAGAAGACTTATTTATTTATTTATTTGACAGACAGAGATCACAAATAGAGAGGCATGCAGAGAGAGAGGAGGAAGCAGGCTCCGTGCTGAGCAGAGAGGCCAACTCAGGGTTCAATCCCAGGACCCTGGGATCATGACCTGAGCTGAAGGCAGAGGCTTAAACCCACTGAGCCACCCGGATGCTCCAAAGATGAATCATTTTTAAAGCAAATAAACTTCAGAGTATTCCAGGCAAACTTGAATTCATTTTGGAGAAAAATATATGTCAAATTTACAACATTTATCATGTCTCCTTTTTAAAGTGATGTTTGTTCAAGGGTGCCTGGGTGGCACAGTCAGTTAAGCATCCAGCTCTTGGTTTTCAGCTCAGGTTGTGATTTCAGGATCGTGAGATTGAGCCTCGTGTCAGGCTCTATTCTTAGTGTGGAGTCTACTTTAGACTCTCTTTGCCTCTTCCTCTTTTCTCTGTTACTCTTTCTCTTCATCTCAAATAAATTAATCTTTTTTTAAAAAAATAAAATGATGTTTTTTCAGGGTATCGATGCAGTAAGTTACCTTAGCAGTTGCAAAGAAGAAGTTTCAACATGTGAAGTTAAAATTAAGCAGCAATTTATACTGAAATTGAAACATAAATTATAGATAATACTCATTGCATATACTTGTGGAAAATGGGTATATAAAAGCACAAGTTAAAGTGGATGATCCAAAGATATTTTGTTTCAGATTACTTTGTATAATAAAGCAACAGATAAAAGCATGCATAAGCTCATTTTCTTATACAGAGCAGCAAAAGGTAATAAATATATATATATTATTCACACCATGTAAAATCTATAAGGGAATAAATGAATCATTAAGAAGATAGAGTTTGCCCAATAAATATTATGAACTGGAAAACCAAATGAGCAAATGAACCTCCAATAAATCTCAGATAACTAATCCTTCACAAGTGTGGTTATATGTATTTACATATTTTGTGGCTAGAGAATATCTAAATTTATACATATTCATTGGAATATAATATTTAATAACTATATTAAAACTTTTAAAATTAAGAATGTTTTTCTAATGCATTTAATTGCATGTGATGTACAGTATTAATTTTAATGTCCAGCTTTTGATCTTAAGTGTAACAATGTGAGATGAAAGTTTTCCTAAACAGCTGATATGGCCCAGTTTTATACGTGGTCTGTTAGGTATTCTTAGTGTTAACAATATTTTTATTATAACTGGCCATTAGTAATTAAAAATAAAATTTTAAAAAATCAGAGACTTTGTAGGAATTGACTATATTGTAAATAACCCACACTAGACAACACAGGAGATTTCTTTTTCTTCTTCTTTCTTTCTTTCTTTCTTTTTTTTTTTTTTTAATCACAGGATATTTCTAAGATTAGTTATTATGCTCAAAAAAGTCTAGAAATCATAATAAGATACAACCTGATGTTAGCTTTACCTTGGTCACTGTACTGATATTTAATTTAATGAAGTAATAAATTTAGAAATATATTCTTGCATGCATTTGTTTCTAGGATTTATTTTATGAAAACCTATTTACAGAGTAAAAAAAATCTCGGGGCACCTGGGTGGCTCAGTGGCTTAAGGCCTCTGCTTTCAGCTCAGGTCATGATCTCAGGGTCCTGGGATCGAGCCCCGCATCGGGTTCTCTGCTCAGTGGAGAGCCTGCTTCTCCCTCTCTCTCTGTCTGCCTCTCTGCCTACTTGTGATCTCTGTCAAATAAATAAATAAAATCTTAAAAAAAAAAAATCTCAAGTTGTGATGCATGCATGCATTATACTACACATTACCAATAATTTATAAGAGAGAAGATTACTTCAATAATTGTTAACGAGCAAGACAGGCTAATTGCCATAAAACATGTCAATATAATGGTTATTAATAGTTCACATCCACTGTAAAAATCACTTGAACCTAGACTATGCATGTAAACATAGATACAAACTTCCTTGAAATGACCTATATTTATATAATATTGGCGGTTTTTACTTAAGAAAATGAGCATGGTTTTTACAAAAATGAAAAGGGAACTATGGATAAGAAGTAAATGAATATGTGAATTTTCATTATTATTGATTGGTTTTTCTTTTCATATTTATGTACTTACCATTGGTCCTGAATTCATTAGGAGGGCAAAATTAACTGCATGATTTAGAGTGAGGCTTATGCTGTTACCAAAATCTGTTAAACTCCAAGGTCAACTTTAATTCTGAGGTAGCTATATAGAAGAAAAAAGAGAAATAAGAGAACCAAATTAAAAAAAAAATTAAGAGTTGTAGGAAAAGAAAGGTAAAATGTGTACCTAACTACTCAGGAAAGAATTTGAGTAACAGTTGCAGAACAGTGAAATTTCGAATTTTATCTCACCTTCTCTTTTTCTTCCCTTTATCCCTTCCTCTTCTTCAGAATTAAACATGTGTATTCCCCCCACAAAAGCAGACTTCACTTGAATAAGTTATAAAATTAAGCATCATGTGAACAAAAAGTTCCATAAAAGACTATTTTCTGTGTTTAGAATGTGGAAATGGAACTTTGTGATATTAGTGTTTCAAGTGCAACTAGTAAGCATTGATGTGACACGTAACCTTTTAGAAGTTCCATAGAATTAATAAAATGGGGATAAGAAGGCAAGTTTTTATCATACACTGAAGACATAAGTGTTGTTGGATGTCCCAAAGGGCAGCAGTCAAAACTGGAATGGCAAATATACATTGACAGTCTCACCCTGTTCTGTTGGTCACCCTCCTACGTAGGCAATAATTTTTCCCAACTTTATCAGATGCACAGGACTATTGCTACAAAAATTGTTGGTCTGTCACAGTGACTCATCCTTCATAATGGTCTTACTACTGCCCAAGTAAGTGTGACCTCAAGTCCAAGCACATAAAGGTCAAATGCAACTTTATATCCTAGCCCAGGGCAAAAAAAAAAGTATTTTTGTATTTTCAAGAAGACTGTATATGGAAATGCATTGTGTTGCTGTTAAACAGATACTATAAGGTGATAACCAGAGTACTGACATCTATATATAAGTCACTTGCTGTGTTTGCCTTTTAAAATATCCCTTAGGAAACAATGTGTTCAACTTGTCAACCTGCCATTTGCCATCATCTCCTTTTCTTCTCTTTAGTAAAGTCAGTAAATAACAAACTTGCCAATTTTTAAAATTTGTTATCATGATGTTCTTTCTGAAGAGCTCAGAAAATAAAGTAAAATCTCAAATAATTGGTAAATGAGATAGAACTGGAATGTAAATTCTTAAGTGGTTTATTTTTTTTTGTTAAGTACCGGTTTACTTTTATGGGAAGCTTTTTTGCTATTTGTATCTGTTTTTATCCAATTACAGACTACATTAATCCTTACAGAAAAGTAATTCTTACAAAAAGTAGTTCATTTTCTATTTAAGGAAGTTGTTTCATTTTATTCAAATTAATAATATCAATAGAAACTTTTATGAATTAGAAAACAATGTAATGTTTCTTTCATCTACCTAGACTGAATGCCTAATATTCATTATAAAAAAGGCACTGCAACCAATTAGTAACCATTGGTATATTTGAAGTTATAGGTCCCCACAGAGGGCTGTTTAATGACTCATAAGAGTATACTGAATACAAATTGTTCCCTAGAAATATAATAGGATAGGTAATTGGCATATTGATATTTCAGTAATTTAGTTAAGCTTTTCTTGCTTTATTGCATTACAGGAAGAAAACTCCTATTATGTGGTTCCTGGATATAACTGAGTTATTTAGGGTTTTCATTGCTTTTGGAAATATAAAGGAAACTTTAAAAGTCGCCCTAGAAAGTGAACGCAGTGGAGTTAATGTTTTACAGCATACAAAGATAAAGCAGTATCCTCACATTTTAGAATTAGTTTGTCTAATGAGGAGGACTTATGAATAAAAAATACTCAAAAAAAGTAAGGAATAATTAGGAGCTTAAAAATGACTGATTCAGTTTTATTGGCAGAAACTTAAAAACTCATTTGTCACCTTCTAATATGTCTCATTCATTCAAATGATGTTTATCAGTCCTCTATCATGTATGACATTCTGATTAAGGCATTAGGATAAAACAGTGGACATAAAAAATTTCAACTCTCATGGAATATTCCATAAGGTAGGCTTGCCTTACCTTATGAATAAGTATAAGATGCTAATAACAACCATAATAAAATGATAACTATCATATTACTGATTTAACTGGCACTGATCTAAGCATATTACATATACCAAATTATTGAATCCTCATGTCAATACTATGAGGCAATTACTAATAACATTTCCATCTTATAAATATGGAAACTGGGACCTTCTGCTAAGTAATTTGACAAAAGTCATATAGCTACTAAATACTAAAGCTGGTGGTATCAATTAGATAATATTAATTGTTATGTAGGGAAAAAAATACACAAATGAGACATGTTTAGGTAAGAATAGAATGTGGCAAGGATGAGGGGAATAGTTATTTTATTAAAAAGTTGTTATGGAGTATTACGCTGACAAAGTAATGTTTGAAAACAAACCTGAAAGAACCAAGGAAATAATACCTAGAAGAAAATGGTCCAGGCAGTGGGAAAAGTAGAGGAGTGGAGATGTGCTTAATATGCTTAAGAAACAGCATGGATGTGTCTAGGGCAGGATAAGTGAAGACTATAGCAGAAGTAAAACTGATCAGTTTGGCTGTGGTGCTGAGGTAGATAGTATTCTGCAGCATCTGAGCAGAAGAGAAGATACATGATCTAATGTGTACTTAAAATGATCACTGACATGAAGAATAAATGAAACAAGATGGGATTGGGAGGGAGACAAACCATAAGTGACTCTTAATCTCACAAAACAAACTGAGGGTTGCTGGGGGGAGGGGGTTTGGGAGAAGGGGGTGGGATTATGGACATTGGGGAGGGTATGTGCTTTGGTGAGTGCTGTGAAGTGTGTAAACCTGGTGATTCACAGACCTGTACCCCTGGGGATAAAAATATATGTTTATAAAAAATAAAAAATTAAAAAAAAGAATTAATAGATAATATTAAAAAAATGATCACTGACAGAATTAATTTAAGAATTTAAGGGAGAAAGCAAGAAGGCCAGTTGAATACAATGATACTAATCTATTCAGAAGACTATGGTTGCTTGAAGTTGGTGGGATTGAATGTATGAGCCATGGTTGAGCTATGAATGTATGATGTCTTGATGAATTATATGAAGTGTGAGAGGAGTGAGTTAAAAACTATTACAAGTTTATGTTTAGTCTTGAAATAATAATGGTCTAGATTAATCCTTCAGTCCACAAAAAGCTTATGGAAAAAGCTGGTTGATGGGGAGTAAAATACAATGTTGAAAAAGAGAAAAGTGAATGCTCTTTAATAGGTATGAGAAGATAGAATATAAAACATGAAGATTAGTTTTGGGTAAGTGCTCAGAAAGCTAATTTGTTGTAGCAAGAAGAAAGGCAGAGTCTATGGGTAAGGATGAAAGTGAGTTGGTAAATAATAGTATTTTGACTAAATTTACAAGCAAATCATAAAACACACCCCCATTCTGTAATATTCAGATGTAAATTCAGCTTCACTTATATATTGGTATGCTGATTAAAAAAGAGATATTTGATGTTCCACAGGCCATGTGTATTATAAAATTAGAATTGTTTTTTAGGTTATATACATGAATCTGTTATGATATTGGTTAATGTCAGTCAGTCATAGGGGCTATTCACCTCTGAGTGCATTAACAATCACATTTACGATCTTTCCTACCTTACAAGAGGATCCCTATAGATGGTACTTAAATCAAGATACTGACAATCTGGGGTTTTACTAGTAAATTCAGCTAATTGCTTCAGTTGATTCCCTGTAATTATACTGCAGATATGTGTACACACACACACACACACACACACCACTGCAATGCTTAATAAAGGATTGGAATTTAAGAAACAAGACAGAGGATCATAGAGGAAGGGAGGGAAAAATGAAATTATATGCAATCAGTGAGGGAGACAAACTGTAAGAGACTGTTAACTACAGGAAACAAACTGAGCATTGCTGGAGGGGAGGTGAGTGGAGAGATGAGGTAACTGGGTGATGGTTATTAAGGAAGGCATGTGATGTAATGAGCACTGCGTGTTACATGCAAATGATGATCTACTGGACTCTATATCTGAAATTTCTCCCAAGAGATCAATGGATATAGGTAATCAATGATACACTATATGTTAGCTAATTGAATTTAAATAAGTCATAAAAGAGAAAAAAGGATTAGCGAGATGTCATTACTTTTATGCTTAGTAGATAGCAGTCCTCAGATGATGCTTTTCTCTCCTTTCCCACCTGCTTTTGTTTGCTGTTATTTTATATGTCACCTCTGAGATTTTCCATAAAAAATCAATTAGATGTAACATATTTTGGGAAATTTTTGAATCAATTAATACATTTGTGACTATTTTGAATGATCGCTTTGTGCTAAATAAGTCCTACATTAGACTATAGAGGATTCAGAAGAAAGATAAATACTTTTCGTCTGCAAGTGTTTTCGTTTTCCAGTACTCCTCTTGTTTGTTCTTGTGTCTTTCATTGTCTTCTTTTCTCTTTCAACCACCATTTATTTTTTTCTGGGTCCTATGCTGGCATCCAGCCATTTCAAGTATCTAACTTCATTTATCCTTTTCAACCAAAATACCCCACCTGATTCCAGCCTCTCTATACCTTATGGTTTATAAGTATTCAGCATATATTTAGGATCCTGCAGATTAATAGGAGCTAGTATGATAAATGCATGCATGGTCCTAAGGTGTTATTAATTGAAAATGTTCAAATACATTATCACACTGTTCTGGTTTATTTCAGTCTGTATTATTTCCTTTCACGCCAATAAGGTTAGCTTTGGCAATGCCAGAGTTATGAACATTGTCTCTTATCAGCAAAATATTATGAATTAATACTAAATTTTAACTTCCTTGAAAAGAAATGTTCAAAACTATTACACATTGTATTTAGATATTGCCCATTAGAAAAATTGACAGTCTGTCCATTCTTGATTTTACTTCTTTTGTATTAGAAACCTCATATATTATACACACCTTCAAGATCCACCACCTGCATCAAAGTAACTGAGTATTTTTCAGCTGTAGCTCACATGACACCAGAAAGGGCTTGAATCAGAGAATGTACTAAATTCGAATGTTTAGAATTAATCAAAAGAGAGGTCAATCCATAAAAATGCCCTGCTTTGTAACTAGCTCTAAGAGATTTCTCTTAAAAAGAAATCTAAATTTTGGGGCACCTGGGTGGCTCGTTCATTTAGGCATCTGCCCTTGGCTTGGGTCATGATCCCAGAGTCTGAGATGGAGCCACACATTGGGCTCCCTGCTCAGCGGGGAGCCTGCTTCTCCCTCAATCTCTCCTCCCACTCCCCCTGCTTGTGCCCTCTCTGTCAAATAAATAAGTTGTCTTCAAGAAAAATCTAAATATCTCCTAAGAGATATGGCATACAAATTATCTGTAATAGGGAACCTCATATTGAGACCCTATATCTTGACAGATTAGTGATGCAAGGCCATATCTCTTGAGGTGAAGTCTAATAACTAAGATTTCTTTTGGGAGACAGTTTAGTAGGAAACTTTAGGGTGAAAATTTTGTGTTGGAGGAATTTTTTAATTTGGGGAAAGATTTTAACCTTTATTGATGTGCTTTGTTATCAAGAAAAATAATTCCATATTTTCTTGTGCATGTGAAGTGTGAGCAGAAACAACATGGTCATTTGCCTTAGAATTTTACAGTTGTTCAATCTACAGTATTGAAGTTGCATGTCCCATCTTGTGTGGTTATAATAGCAAAGCTTAAATATACTTAGGCTTAATTGTATTTTCTTTGCCTGACATTTTCCAATTTAATTAAAGCTTCCATAATGTCAAGTGTTTTCATATTAATTCCTGTTAACAGGAGACACTGCAGTCATGAATATTTTGCTTTCTTGTTTATTTGTGCCCATGATATTCTATACCTTTTAGTATGAAAGAATGGCACAAAGCCTGGCACACAGGGGGCATGTATTAAATATTTATTTATCTTTAAAGACAGGGATCTTAATATCATAATGCTAATAATTGCTTAAATGCATTGAGAGATTACTATGTGCCCAAACTGACTCTGGATTAAGAAGCTGTATACTGTTTGGACACATAGATGGCATTTTGTTATAGCAGTTTGACATTAAGGATGTTTGGAAATATCCTGCCACCCCCCCCTCCCCCGCAAAAACAAAACAACTAGGAAAGTGATTATATTTTGAAATATGTCACGTATTATTTTACATATTGCCAGGTAATTTGGGGGATCATTATTCCATTATATTGAGCTTCCTAGCATCCCTATAATTGCTCTAGGTTTGAGGCAGGAATTTGCTAGTCAGTGATGAAATGAAATTCAGAGATGGGATGGAGGTCATTGCTGAGGTCCAGATATGAGGAGTAATTCACATTATTTGGTGAATTTAAATAATCAACAAACCGACAGACAATTTTTTTAATTCTTTTTTTTTTTTTTACATTTTAACTCTGTTTCTTTGACATCCCATTACGTTAAAGAAACTCATAAACTCAATAATGACCAAAAAACCCCAAATCAAAACCTTCAATAATGACAAATACTCTCCTTTGGATTAGACATAATTTGTTTAAAGGAGCTTCAAAAATTAGATACTGTGACTACTTCTTGCTTATTTTCTGACAGTAGTTATTATTACTTGGTTAAAACCACAGCAATCTAATCCATATTCCAAACCATGTATGCTTGAGTACTTAGGTTTTTGGATATTAGCTTCTTATTATTAGCTTCTTATTAACACTCAAAATAGGAAAGAAAATAAATCTATTCAATTTGGCATGACAGCTAAGAAAAATTGTAATTACCAGAACTTGAGTGATCTTGAGGAAGAAAATGAGTTAACAGTTTTACAAAAGCCAGTGTTCAGCAATTTTATTTGAAAAGATGACTGCAGGGGTCATTTGTCTCTTTCTGCCTTAAATCAGTAGAAGTTTGATAGGAAACTATAAGAAATATTTCATTAGAAAAGGAATTTTAGACTTCGTCCTATTCCTTGCCTGGAAAATTTTCTAAAACTGAAGTTCTTTCTTGAGCCACAGTATGACTTTTTTAAAAGGTTTGTTTGGGGGCACCTGGGTGGCTCAGGGGGTTAAAGCCTCTGCCTTCGGCTCAGGTCTTGATCCCAGGGTCCTGGGATCGAGCCCCGCGTTGGCTCTCTGCTTAGCGGGGAGCCTGCTTCCCTTCCTCTCTCTGCCTGCCTCTCTGCCTACTTGTGATCTCTGTCAAATAAATAAATAAAATCTTAAAAAATAAAAAAATAAAAGGTTTGTTTGTTGGTTTGTTTTAAGATTTATTTATTTAAGAGAGAGAGAGCGAGAAAGAGAGAGAAAGAGATACATCAGAAATAGGCAGAGAGGCAGGCAGGGAGAGAGGGGGAAGCAAGCTCCCCACCAACCAGAGAGCCTGATGTGGGGCTCAGTCCCAGGACCCTAAGATTATGACCTGGGCCAAAGGCAGAGGCTTAACCCACTAAGCCACCGAGGTGCCCCTTTTTTAAAAGGGTTTATCTAACCTCAATTGATTTGATAACTTCTGGTCTTAAGAGCTCTTATTAAATTTGTTATTAATTCCTTATTAATCAGATTTCTTTGAAATGTAGGAAAATATGGACTTCCTCTAGAGAAAATTTTGCTTACACATATACAAAATTAATGTGTACAATTTAAGGAAATTTGTAAATTCAAAAGCACTAATCTCTAGTTTAGGGCAGTAAGAATAACTTTATTTGGAGCTATTTTCTGATGCAATGATTGAGTCTAACGTCTGTGGATTTTTAATATTTATCTATTTATTTATTTATTTTTAAAGATTTTATTTATTTGACAGACAGAGATCACAAGTAAGCAGAGAGACAGGCAGAGAGAGAGAGAGAGAGAGAGAGAGAGAGAGAGGAAACAGGCTCCCTGCTGAGCAGACAGCCAGATGTGGGGCTCGATCCCAGGACCCTGGGATCATGGGATCATGACCTGAGCCAAAGGCAGAGACTTTAACCTACTGAGCCACCCAGGTGCCCCTGGATATTTATTTTTATTGTTGTTTCCCTTTTTTCTTTTTCTTCTCTTCTCAAAATTATATATTAAGCCTTTCACTTTCAATCAAGATAGAGTAAAAGGAATCAGATTTGACCTTTCACTAGAGCACCAGAAACAACAACAACAAAAAAACTGAGAACAGTAAAGAAGCAGTGAAAACAAGTACACACACACACACACACACACACACACACACAGTTTTCAGGATTTTGGACACATAACAAAAGACAATTCCCTCATAGGAGGAAAAGAAAGGTTGATTACTGAGACTGACTCTATTTAGTACCTTGAAAGAATTTTTAGGGTAATGTGCAGGAAGTGAGAATTAGGGTAGAGCCCAGTGAATTATTTGAATTGAGGAAATTAAACCAAGGATCTAAGGCATCAGAAAAAGTCAGTTGAAGTAGAATATTTGCCCTCACATATCATTTTAATAATGCAAAATAGTGCATCAGTTTTGGAGAACAGTTAGGAAGTTCCTCAAAAAACTCCACCGTAGAGTTTCCATATAACAGTAATTCCACCTCCATGTACATACTCAAGATAATTGAAAACACATTCGCTCACCTCCCTCCACCCTCATAAAATAACTTTATGGCAGCCTTATTCTTTATTGAGTAAATGAAATTTGGTATATCTATACACTATAATTTTATTTAGCTATAAGAAGAGATAGAGTACTGATACATGCTACAACATGAACAAACCTTGAAAACTTTAGGCTACATTTAAAAAGCTAGACACGAAAGACTTTTTTATTGTATGGTTTGTGTTATATGAAATTTTCAAAATGTCCTAATACGTAGAAACAGAATAGAAATTCGTGGTTGTCAGGGACTATAGAGGGATGAATAGGAGTGGATGCTAACTGACACATGATTCTTTTTGGGGTGATTAAAATCTGAAATTGGATGGTGGTGAGAGTTGCATGGTCTTGTGAATGTGCTGTACACACTGCAAGTGTAGAATGTGTTGTTAAGCTCTAAAGAGCTTAATTTTATGGTTTATGAATTATATATTAATTAAGCATGGTAAATTTAAATAAGATTCAGATTCTCATAGCATAAAATAACAGTAAAAAAATCATTCACCATGCTGAGATTCAGAACACACTCAACCTGTGTTTTAAAAGACTGTTAAAGGAGCCAAGAATGAGATAACAGAGGCACTAGGAATATCTGACAAAGATTTTAAAGCAGTCATGATAAAAATGCCTCAGTGAGCACTTGTGCACATTTGGATCAAATGGAAAAATAGAAAACTATAGAAAATAAATAGTACATTGAACCAAGATAAGAAGAACAAAACTGAAAATTTAGAATTGAAAATAATTAATCAAAATAAAAAATGTCAGTGGACAAGTAGAATAGAATATAAAAAATAACAGGGAAGAGGAAAATAATAAAAGGAATTATGTAAACTGAATAGTAGAGGATAAAATAGTAAATATATAGAAATATATAAATAAAAGTAAGTATACATATGTTTACATAATCATAATGTTTATAATATTCCATTTTTCTTAATATATATGTGTATATATAATATTAAGAATGATATATATTAAGATATATGGAAGATTATAATGTAAACATTTTTGTCATTAGAATTCCAGATGGAGGAGAGAAAAAGAGTATTCCTGAAAAATTGCTCAAATTATTAATAGCTGAAAACTTCAAAATATATAAGGAGACCTCAACATACAGTTACAAAGATGAGTAAACTTATGCAGGTTCAACCCAATGAAAGCTGTGCCAATGTACATCATAATAAAATATTTGAAACCTAAGGGCAAAAAAATCTTGAAAACAACCCAAAACAAGTGATACATTTTTATGGGGGAGGGGGAACTATTCAAATGATAGTGGTATCTCTTCAGAAACCATGGAAACCAGAAGAAAAATGGCACATTTTTTTAAGTGCTGAAAGAAAAGCTCTGTCAACCCAACATATTAGACTCAGGAAAAATATTATGCAGGAATAAAGGGAGAATCCAGACATTCACAGAGGGAAAACTGGGATAATTTGTCACCAACAGACCAATCAGAATGACTAAAGTAAGTTTTTTAGACAGAAGGGAAATGATTAAAAACAAAACAAAACAAAACAGAAAAAAAGGAACCTTGGAACATGAAGAGAAAATACCACAGTAAATGAGAATGTGGATGAATACAAACAGAAAACAAACAGACTCATCTTAACAAACTGATAGTTGCCAGAGGATAGGCAAGCAGGTGATGGGTGAAATAGTTGAAGGGGATTAAAAGGTGCAACCTTCTGGTCACAAAATAAATGAGTCATAGTGATGAAAGTACAACATAGGGAAAATAGTGATATTGTTGGGACGTCTGGATGGCTCAGTCATTTAAGTGTCTGAGTCATGATTACATCTCAGGTCATGATCTCAGAGTTCTAGGATTGAGCCACGAGTCAGACTCCATGCTCAGTGGAGAGGCTGCTTGAGAATTCTCTCTCCCTCTGCCCCTCCTCCTGCCTGTGCTCTCTCTCTCTAAAATAGATAAATCTAAAAATAATATTGTAAAAACTTTAGATGGTGATTATACTTACTATGGTAAGCATTAAGTAACATATAGAATTGTCAAATCTATATGTTGTACACCTGAAACTAACATTGTCATGTTAGTTATATTTCAATATAGAAGAAGAATGTGGGCAAATACAGTAGGCTTTCCTTCTTTTATTAATTTTCTAAATTATGTTTAATTGTTGAAGCAAAAATTATAAATTACCTCATATATTTTCACATGTATGTAGAGGAAGTATTTAAGATGATTATATTTAATCATCTTAAAGGGAGGAGTAAAGGGACATAAAGGTAAGATTTCTCAATCTAGCAAAGTGGCAATACCAGAAGACTGTTTAGGTATGTATATGTAATCTGATACCCAGAGAAAACACTAAAAGAGCTACACAAAGAAATACAATCAGAAACACTACACATAAATCAAAATGGAAATCTAAAAAAGGTTCAAGTAACTGAGAGAAAGGCAGGGGAAAAAAAAGAAAGAAATGAAAAACAGAACAAACAGAAAGCAAAAAAAAAAAAAAAAAGGCAAAAAGAAAAGGAAATAACAGATTTAAGCCTCAGCATACATTAAATGAAAATCATCATAATGTGCAAAAGAAGTGACAAAGATTAGCAGAATATGTTTTAAAAAATTGGTTTATGATGTCTGTGAAATGTTTAATATAACAAGCTAAGATAAAAGTTAAAAGTATGGTAAAAGATATATCATGCAAACCAACCCTGTAATTGTGAGACTTCAATACTGTTTTCTCAATGACTGATAGAAAATTAGCAAGGCATGTATAGAACAACCCAACTACAGCATCAACCAACAGGATCTCATTGACATGTATAGAACACTTGACCTAACAGTAGCAGAATTCACATTTTCAAGTGCTCATGGAAAATATAGAGTACATCCTGAGTCATAACACAAATTGCTACAAATATAAAAGAAGTCGTATAGAGTATCTGTAACAACAATATAATCAAATTAGAATTAAATGACAGAACTATAATGGGAAAAACTACAAAAACATGGAAATTGAACAACTTCTTCTAAACGAAACATGGGTCAAAGTCAGCTTTTCTTTTGTAGGTGAACAAAAAGAAACAGAAATAAATGAAAATCAAAATGCAGCATAGCAAATTTGGAAGGAAACATCTAAACCAGTGCTGAGAGGGACATTTATAGCACGAAACACAGAAAAGATCAAGCATCTTGAATCAGTTATCTAAATTAAGAAAGTAAAGAGCAAAACAAGCCCCAAACAAAAAGATGAAAATTATAAAGTTTAGAGCAGAAACTAATGAAATTGAAGATAGAATAAGTAATTGAAACAGATAGCTGCTGCTTAGAAAGCACCAATAAAATGAACAGACCTCTAGAAAGACCTGTCAAAGAATAAATGAGAAAATACAAATTACCAATAACAGAAATGGAATAGAGAATATCCCTACAGTTCCTGTAAGCATAAAAAGGATATTCAGGAACTATTATTAAAAAAAAATAACATGATTTTCATATATTTTGACAACTTAGAAAAAATTATCCATTTTTTTCCAAAATCATAAATAACCACAACACATCAAGAAATAATTTAAATAGACTTAAAACTATGAATAAAAGTTTAAATTTTTAACTTAAAAATTCCAAAAAATGAATCTCTGGGGCCATATAATTTGACTGGAGAATTCTACCAAATGTTTAAACAAGAGTTAACACTGGTTCTACACATTCTCTTACATAGAAGAGAGAATTTTTCACAATACATTTTATGATGGTAGAATTACACTGATATCAAAATCAGACAAAGATAGTAAAACTACAGAGCAATATTCACAAATATAGATGCATAAATCCATAATAAAATGTTAATACATAGAATTCAGCAATATATAACAATAATTACATTCCATGATCAAGTGGGAATTATTCTATAAATGTAGGCCTCATTCAGTAATTAAAAATTAATCATGTAATCCACCATATTAATAAACTTAAGAAAAATCATATCATTCAGTATAGAAATGCATTTGACAAAATTTAATACCCATTCATGATAAACACTCTTAGAAAAAAATACTAATAGATAGGAACTTGCTCATTTGATAAGAACACTTGTAACAAACCTACAGTGAACAATTATACTTTATGATGAAAGTCTTAATGATTTTTCCCTAAGAGAGGGAACAAGACCAGGGCATACTCTCTCAAGACTTATTCACTATGGTGCTAGAAGTCTTAACCAAGTCAGTAGGGAACTAAAAGAAAATAAGAAGTATATAAATTTAAAAAGAATAAATAAAAATGTCCTTATTTTGTCTATATAGAAAATTCTAAGAAATATACAAATCCCTAGAACTAATAATTAATTTTATTTCATTTATTTCATTCATATTTCATTTATTTCATTTAAACTTTATCAACATATGCTTTATTCTAATGGTTACTTGTATATTGTGCGATTTATGAATATCTGTCTCAATAACTCTTACATGGATATGTGCTTCCATTCTAAAAATAATTAGTTAGCCTTTGCTTATTTACATCTGGTGACTAACCATTAAATCTGCTAATTATTTTTTGGTATGAGGTAAGTAGAAGCATTGCTATTTAAATCATTCCTCTGAATTATGATTTGTCACCTGCAGGTCTTTACTATCTTCTTATTTTAAAAAAAAATGTTTATTTTAACTAAACAGCAACAACAACAACACAGCTTATGCATCTACCTCCACCTTTTACAACCATGTTCTCTGTATCTGTGAACTTGTTTATTTGTTTGCTTTTTGGATTCCACATTTAAGAGAGATCATGCAGTATGTATCTTTCTCTCCCAGACTCATTTCAGTATACACAATTCCCTTGAGGTCCATTCGTTTTTTCCAAGTAGTAAGATTTATTTTTTTCCTACGGCTAAATAATATTTTGTATGGGTGTATATACGTGTGTGTGTGTGTGTGTGTGTGTGTAAATAT
>NC_081563.1:69764901-69781154 GCF_022355385.1 Mustela nigripes | reverse complement strand
TTTAAATATATATATATATATATATATATATATATATATATATTCCAATTTTTCCATATATCCATTGATATACACTTAGGTTGTTTCCGTTATTTTTGCTATTGTAAATAATGCTACAGTGAACTTGGGGGTGCATATATCTTTTTAAATTAATGTTTTTGTTTTCTTTGGATAAATACCCAGAAGTGGAATTGCTGCATCTTATGGTATGAATAGCTAATATATTTTTGATAAAAAGGAATAAAGTAGGAATCTGTATACTTAGTTTTAAGACTTGTTATATAGTTACATGGCTATAGAAAATAAGACTGTAGTACTGGTGGAAGAATAGACACAGTGCAATGGAACAAAATTGAAAATCTAGGAAGAGATCAACAAAATATGCAACTGGTTATTGACAGATGAATAAAAGCATATTAGAGGAGGTAAGATACTTTCCTTTTCAACATATGGTTTTGGAACAATTGGCTATCTAGAGTAAAAAACAATAAAACAAAAACCTTGACATACACTTCAAGTTTTATACACATAATAAGTCAAAATGGATCATAAACTTAGATGTAAAATATAATAAATATAAAACTTGATGAAAAAGATTCAGGATCTTGAGCCTGTTGAAAAGATCTTAGGCTTTACAAACTAAAGCAGAATAGGTAAAAGGGAAATCAACAAATTGAATTGCAAAATTGAAAGTTTGCTCTGCAAAAGATTCTGGTGAAGTGATGAAAAGACAAAGTATAGTGCTCCTGGATGGCTCAGTTGGTTAAGTATCTGCCTTTTGGCTCAGGTCATGATCCTGAAGTCCTAGAATCGAGTCACACATTGGGCTCCCTGCTCAGCTGGGAGCCTGCTTCTCCCTCTCCCTCTGCCTGCTTGTGTGCTCTCTCTTTCTGTCAAATAAATAAAATAATAAAAGAAAAAAAGAGAAGACAAGATACAGACTGGGAGAAAGTATTTGCAAACCACATATTCAGTAAAGGATTGATATATTGAATATTTCAAAATATTCTTTAACATATTATAAATAATGTATCAATATTATTTGTATTTTGAGTTTAACTGAATACTTGAATATATTCTATATATATTATTGAGTATAAAAGTTATTTAATATGTAAAGAACTTCTAATACTACTGTAAAATATTTTAACTTGAATGTAAACAGAAATAAAAAGAGCCCCAAACACTAAACAAGCAAACACCCCCAATGTTTAACAGTAAATAAACAATCAGTTATAAAATGGACAAAAAAACATGAAAAAAATTCTCTGAGGAGAGCTACAGATATCGAATAAACACATGAAAATTTGTTTAATTTCATTAGCTATTAAGAAAATGCAAAGTAAAAACAATGAGATAACACTATACACCTATCAGAATAGCTAAAATAGAAAATAGGGATAACACAAAAATAGTGACAGGATATTTAGAAAGTGGACCACTTATGCATTGCTTTTAGGATTGTAAAACGGTTCAGCCCCTCTCTAAAAGAGTTTGGCTGTTTCTTAAAAAACTAAACATGTAGTTAACATACAACCCAGCATTTATCCCAGAGAAATGAAAATCTGTACATGAATGTTTAGAGCCGATTCATTTGTAATAGCCAAAAACTAAAAATAGCTTATATGTCCTAACATTGCTGAATGGTAGACAAACTATGATAATCCCATACCAAGAAATACTGTTCAGCAATAAAAAGAGTTGGATTATTTGATACATGCAGCAACCTTGATAAATTTCCAGACAATTATGCCAAGTTACGAAGGCCAATTCCAAGGGATACATACTGTGTGACTCCATGTATATGACATTCATGAAACAACAACTTTATAGTGACGAAGAACAGATTAATGATTGCTCAGGCTTTAGAAGCCTATGATATAAGAGTGGCACCTGGGTGGTTCAGTTGGTTAAGCCTCCCACTCTGGATTTCAGCTCAGGTCATGATCTCAGGGTCACCAGATGGAGTAACCCAGTCAAGCACCCCAGCCTTCATCAAGTGCACCCCCCATTGAGCCCCTGTCAGCTCTATGCTCAGTGGGGAGCCTGCTTGAGAATCAATCCCTCTCCCTCTTCTCCTCCACGCCCTCTCTGTCTGTTTTTCTTTCTCCCAAATAAATAAATCTTAAAGAAAAAAAAATTAGAAAAAGAAGCATATGGGTTAAGAAGGAAGTGGTGGTGCTTACAAGGGCAACATAAGGAATCCTTGTTTTGTTGGAAATGTTATGTAACTTGACTGTATCAGTGTATCCTGGTTGTGATATTGCACCATAGTTTTGCACAGTTCCTATGAAAAGTAACTGGTAAAGGGCACATGGGATTGATAATATTTTTTACAGTTTCATGTAAATTCATAGTCATCTAAAGATTTTAAAAATTAATTATAGTTAAAGGATTTACAAATATATACCCTAGTAACACTAATCAAAAGTAAGTTTCAATAGTTATGCTAACTTCAGAAATTTGATTTTAGGGCAAAGACTATTGCCAAATATAAAGAACATATTTACATACTCATAAAGAGGCTCATTCATCATGAGGTTACGAATATTCTAAATGCTTCTGTAACTAACAGAGCTTTAATATATATGAAGTAAAAACTGCAAGAACTGAATGGAGAAACACTCTAAATTACAGAGATTTCAGGTATATTTCTCAATAATTAACAGAACATGTAGACAGAAAATCAGTACGAATGCAGAGGATTTAATTAACAGTATCAAACAACATGCCTAATTGAAATCTCTAACATTCTACCCAACAACAGTATAATACAGATCATTTTCACCTTCTTTAAGTGTATCCACATTTATTAAGAAAGAACATCTTAGATATAAAAAAAAATCTACATAAATATAAAAGTATTCAGGTGATATATAATCATTAAAAATCAATAATGGAAAGATTTCTGGAAAACCTCCAAATATAGAAACTTAGTAACAAACTTTTAAATTGTTTTGTGAAACACAAAATCAAAATATAATATAATAGTATAATAATATAATAATTTATAATATAATTTATAATAATATAATAATAATAATATGAAAACACAACATGCCAAAATTTGTGAAATGCTACTGAATGATTACTTATCATTCTATATGTAGCAGTTAATACTAAAGTAAAGAAAAAGAAAGGTCTTAGATCAGCATGGTATTGGCATAAAGATAGACAAGTAGATCAACAGGACAGAAAAGAGAATCCTAAACTAGATCCACATGTATATGTATAATTGACGCATAACACAGATGCAAAAGCATTTCAGTGGAGATTAGATTTTGTTTTCAACAAATGATGCCATATCAATTTGATATCTATAAGCAGAAAAATAAAAATATTTTGCACCATTAATCAAAATTAACTCAAAATGGAACATAGAACTAAGTTTTAAACCCTAAATTACAAAACAACCTCAGTGGACTTAAAATAAGAAAAATTTGTTGATATTATGCTATAAATAGGAATCAGAATAAATTGATATGTATTTCTTCAACGGGGCGCCCTGGTGGCTCAGTGGGTTAAAGCCTCTGCCTTTGGCTCAGGTCATGATCCCAGGGGCTCTCTTCTCTCTTCTCTTCTCTTCTCTTCTCTTCTCTTCTCTTCTCTTCCTCCTCTCTGCCTGTCAAATAAATAAATAAATAAAATCTTAAAAAAAAAAATTTCTTCGACAAAATTAAAGTTCAGAGAATAAAAGGCAAACCTGGGGATAAAAATATATGTTTATAAAAAATAAAAAATTATATTAAAATTTCAAAAAAAAAAAAAGGCAAACCAAAGAAATTATATCTAGTGTCTATGTCTGGTACCATAATTATATCTAGAATATATTTGGAACTCTAAAATCCCAGTGCAAAATATGGGGAAAATATTTGAACAGACATATTACTAGAGAAAAATATACAAATAGCAAATAAGCACATGATAAGATGCTCAGCATCATTAGTTATTAGGAAAATGCTAATTACAACTACAGTGGTACTCCACTGTAGTGACTACACATCTTTGAAATAGCTACAATTAAAAAGACTTGCTGTATCAACTGTGGACAAGAGTGTGGAGCAATTGAAACAAACTGAAGGATATAAAATAGAACAACCGTTTTGGAAAGAAGTTTCTTAAAAATGAAACTACATCTTCCATATGATCTAGATATTCCATATGTAGATATTTATTCAAGAGGAATAAAATATTTTTATAAAAATATGTTTGCAAATGTTTATAACAGTTTTATTCATAGTTTACTTGGAAATGAATGTCTATTCATAAGTGTAATTGCAGTATGTCCATAAAATTCAAAACTACTCAGCAAAAAATTAATGAAATACTGATACATACTACAACATGAATGGAGATAAAAATGAATTGCACTGAATTTAAAAAGCCAGGCAAAAAAAGTACATGTTATATGATCTCATTTATGTAATATCCTAGTAAGTGCAAACTAATTTATATTAACAAAAAGCAGACCAGGTGTTGCACAACTATGGAGGTGGATTCAGAAAAAGATGGAAAGGTGGCATTAACAAGAGGCAAGAAGAAAATTGTTCGCTATTTTTAAAGTATGAATGTTTCATCCATGTTTACACGTTTCAAAATTTATAAATTGTACACTTTAAAAGTTGCAGTTTGTTCTACATTAATTATATACTAATAAAACAACTAAAATTACATACTATTGATCCAATTTTAGATAAATTTTAGAAAAAATGTTTTCTAAAAATAAAGTTAGCATTTAGGTTTTCTTTTGTCTCAATTGTGCTTTATTGAGAGACGTAAGGCATAAATTGTGAAATGCATGCCCCGGTGTATATTCCCTTGCTTTCAGGAGCTTGCATGTACAAATCTTCCAGAGAAAATGGCATGAAGCTCTCTGAAATGAGATCTCCAGAGCAGAGGCTCCTCAATCTCTCTTTCTCAAAAGGTCAGTAATGCTTACTTATATCTTTTTCTTTTTGACTTAAACTCATTTATTGGGGTGCCTGGGTGGCTCAGTGGATTAAGTCTCTGCCTTCGGCTCGGGTCATGGTCTCAGGGTCCTGGGATCGAGCCCCACATAGGGCTCTCTGCTCAGCAGGAGTCTGTCTCCCTTTCTCTCTCTCTGCCTGCCTCTCTGTCTACTTGTGATTTCTGTCTGTCAAATAAATAAGTAAAATCTTTTAAAAAAAAAATAAACTCATTTATTATGTCTTAGTTCTCATAGTAATACATACTATACTAATTCTTAAATCTCAAGTGATAATAGTTAAGTCAGTACTTGTTCTTCTTTATTTGAGGCTTGATAGCCTCAGTCATGTTTAGTTTTGTACAGGTTATGAAGCCAATCATGTAACAAAAATACTTTCAGTATAGTAATACATAAATGTGGAAATGTGGGTAAATGTTAGCTCTTCAACCTGTCAAAACTCCTGCTTTTCTTTCTTTAATTTTATGTTCATTTAACTTTACTCCTTGAATAAAATCTCAATACTTTAATTAAAATAAATACATTATTTCTCTATACCATTAATAATTCCTTTTGTATTTGTCAGTTCTGTATGATAGGCATTAAGAATTTCTGATAATTTATTTTTGTAGAAATTTGTACAATATCATAAATACACCATTATTTTTGTATCATGATAAATATAACAAAATATTGATAAGGGTCAGAGAAAATGAGAAGTGAAGTTTTATGAGCAAGGTGATACTTATGCTTCTTTGAAATAGTTCTAAAGCAATACCCACAGTATTATTCCAAAGGAATAGATTTATAAGCATTAACTATATATTGTTAATTGTATAGAACCAAGTATAAAATAATTTCACATTCTTAGAACTTATGGAATATTGTGGTTTTTAATTTTTGTCTTTATTTATAAATGAATTACTTTGGTAATTACTGCTTTCTTTTATTACCTCACTTCTTTCTTGTACTTACTTAGATCAAAGTACAATCATTAAGAGGGCAAAAAGCATCAATTTTAGATTTCATCATAAACTTGTAAATCATCCAAATAAGCTATTTTTCCAGGTAAATTAATAAGCAAGTAAGTAGATGTGTAGATGAATGAATACTAAAATAATCCAGTTATAATGCAAGAAAACAAGTCTGGATATGAAGGAACTAAAACTCTCATAAAATGCTGGTGGAATTTCAAAATGGTCCCGCCATTTTGGAAAAAGCTTTACATTTTTTTATGATGTTAAAAATTTACTTAGCATATAATCCTGCAGCTCAATATGTGGCACTTATTGTAGATAAGTGAAAACTTCTGCCGATACAGAATGTCAAAAGAAGGATTGATTGTAGCTCTAGTCTTAATTGTTAGAACCTGGAAACAATCCAAATATCCTTTAACAGATGAAGGAATAAACAAATGATGGTATTTTCTATGCTGGATGGAATGCTACTCAATAATAAAAAAGAATAAGCTACTAGTAGATATTCTAACAGGGATTAATCCCAAATACATCATGCTGAATTAAAAAGTACTGCTGTGAAGTGTGTAAACCTGGTGATTCACAGACCTGTACCCCTGGGGATAAAAATATATGTTTATAAAAAATAAAAAATTAATAAAAAAAAAAAAGAGTTTCAAAAGAAGTTAAAAAAAAAGTACGATTCAGTAGCTGCATTCCCTATAATTACATAGATATGACATTCTGGAAAATACAAAACTATAGAAACAGATAACAGGCAAGTAGTTTCTGGGTCTAGGGTTGGGAAAGGATTGGTTAAAAAGATATAGAGAGGACTTGGGGGAATCATGGAAATGGCCCATGTAATTTGTAGTAGTATTTATGCAAAAAGTGTTTGCCAAAACTCATAAAACTCTGCAGAAAGGAATAAATTTCATTATATATAAATAATGTTTCAATAAACCTGACTAATTATTCATGGCCCCTAGATTTTGTCTGAAAATAATGGTTTTACTTTTGTCCCTTATTTATAAATGATATACCTCAACAATGGTCATTTTCAGACTTTGAGTAGTTTCTATCTGTACTTCTCTAAATAAATATAAATTCATTAAAGAGGAACTAAAAGTATCAACTTGAATTCTTAGCTAAATAAATTTTCAAATCACTCCAATGTATACTTTTCTCAAATGAATACTAAAATGAATAAATACCCAGAAGATGCTAGTGAAAACACTAACATTAAGGCCTATTAGTGATTTGTTATAAGTCATGCTGTACATTATCAATTGTTTCTTCATCATCAAAGTGTACCATACTGTTATTCACTTTATTATCATTGAAATCATTGAAAAGTACTAAAGTCTTATGAGGCAGTTTGCAAATCTGGGAGTCCTTCCTTGTTCAGTTATCAGTGAGTGGGAGGGTCCCTTTGATAGATCAGGCTGTGTAAAGGAGCTAAGCCTTCCCAAGCAATACATTTTTCTCAGTTTTACTCATATTCGCCCCTAAAAGGGCAAAGCTACCTTGTTATTTTGTTTGTTTGTAGGAGGAATGAAATTAGACATAATTTGTGGTGGGGAGTATCACCAATGTTAAAAATCTTAAAAGTAAATGTCAGACACTATTGCAGCTTTAACCAGTTATTTTTGTTCTGTGCTTCTGATTAATATCTGTCTTTGGATATGGAAAAAAAGACCGAGGTGATTTAGATACGAATTCTGAAGCATTTGGTAATAAGGATTAAAAGCCTGGGTACAGGGTGCCTGGGTGGCTCAGTCAGTCAAGCCACTGCCTTTGGCTCAGGTCATGATCCTGGAGTCCCGGGATCGAGTCCCCTGTTGGGCTCCCAGCTCCATGGGAGTCTGCTTCTCCCTCTGACCTTCCCTCTCACGCTCTCTCTCACTCCCTCTCTCACTCTCAAATAAATAAAAAAAATCTTTAAAAAAAATTTTTTTAAAAAGCCTGGGTACATATGAATAAATAAATAAAAAGCAGAAACTGACCCATAAATACAGAGAACAAACTGATGGTTGCCAGAGGAGAAGGAGGTGAGGTGATAGCCAAAATGGGTGGAGGAGAGTGGGAGATAATGGCATTCAATTGTGGAATGAATAGTCATGGAAATAAAAGATGGAACATATGGAATATAGTCAGTGGTACTGTAATAGCATTGTATGGTGACAGATGGTAGTTATCCTTCTGGTGAGCTTAGCATAATGTATAGAGTTGTTGAATCAGTATGTTTTATGCCTGAAACTAATATAACATTGTATGTCAACTATATTGCAATTATAAAGGGAAGAAAGGAAGGAGGAGGGGAGGGAGGGAAGAAGGAAGGAAGGAACAAATGAACTATTAGATTAGACAAGTTCATCACTGAGGGCTCCAAGTATCATAGTCAACCCTTTTTCGATCTACTAAAAGCCAGGTTTATTCATTGCCTATCAGAGAAAATTGGCCTTGTTCTTGAAGTGGGAGGGGAGGTAGGAAGGCAAGTGAAGAGTGTGGTGGGAGTCGAAAGGGATCATGATTGAGAATATTCATTGTGTGAATTAGGGATTTTCGAAGTTAGATATCTTTCTTCTTTGGAGAGTTAATTATGCTTCTCATTATAAAAATCATGCTTAAAAACATTACTAACATCTATTGAATACTTGTTTTGTGACATGCTTTATTTTAAGAGGCTTTTTTGTAATAAGTTATTTCATCCTGAAAATAACCCAGTTAGATTAATATTGAGTTATTTTTGTTTTAAAGATGAGAAAAATAATAATAATCAGCAAATTTCAAATTACAGATCAGGGATTTGAACCCCAGTTTTAAAGTGTCATATTCTGCACATGTACTGTTAAGTAGCACCTGAATGAGAAAGAAGGAAGAAATGAAAAAAGTACCGAAAACACATTTTTTTCACTATAAACACCCTATGCATTACTAAATATGTCATTACTAAAACAAATATTATCAACAAGTCTTCTGATATCCAAGTAATTTATAGAAATATTTATATAACATCTTTTGAATCTGTATACATTTATAATTTCAGATATAAGCATATTTATATAAATTAAGTTTTTATATTGTTATAATTTCAGTGAAATACTTTGCACATTTTATGAGAATATCTATGTTTTATGTGTGTGATGTTTTGGGGTCCTTTGAGACATGATGAATGCTATTTTAGACCTTAATTTTTAACTTTTAGTCCAGAAATAAAGGGCTTGGGAGGTTTCCTATATAGTGATAATACTAAAAAGGTGTCTTAGATGTCAGAATTCCTAAGATGTATGTGCCAGTCATATTAAGTCATCCATTCAACAGATATTTGCTCATAATAACTTTTATGCTCTATGTTGTGGGGATAGAGTGATGAATAAAAACTATTAAAGTGCTTTCCTAAAAGAAACTGTAACATCTAATAAATCTTAAGTGTTACAGTAACCCTTATGTAACCTTTATGTTTCTTGAGAAAGTTCAAAATCTTTCTCAGTAAGAAATGATGGAGAAAACCAAGAAAATGGAGCATTAATGAAACATTCAACTACTGCCTATCCTTAACACATCTGTCGTCAAAGATTTTTCTTTTAATCTGTGCCAAGTTACAAGTGAAGACTCACTAAAGAAAGATGAAGTGGCTTCTTCGAGGTTGCACATTTATTTAATGGTCAGGGCAACAAGAAGATCAGTTTCCTGATTCCAAAATCAGTTCTCTTTTTGCTATACTGGTCTATTGCTTAATGAAACCGAAACTAATTTTGAATTTTTTTTTTAAATTTTAGTCCCCTAATTTTGAAGCACAATGGCATTTATTTATACTTCGTGCTTCCAGGAACATCTTTTGGAAATGATTTCTGAAAATCCATTCATCCCCAAAATGGGTGTCCAAAGGAAGAAACTCCCAGAAAATGTATGAGGGGAAATTATTTGATCAAAATTTCATAACTGGTTTCTTAGTAATAAGAGTAATGAGAGTCACTAGCCTACTTATTTAATACTAATAAATGATGCTAACAGTTATAAAGATTATTATTCTTTTCTAAAGCAATTTCACATTGCCAAGATCAAAAGCAAGTGACCAGGATAAACCAGGATATTTAGACTGAAGTTGACCGCTTGCCCAAACTGTAGAATTGATCAAAGTTAATGGAATAGAAATTTTCTCATCAGTATCTTTTCTTCCTTTCTCTAGAGCAAATAATTGTTCCAGGAATCAGAATTAAGATAAACTAGGAAGTTGAGTTGCGATGAGATCTTGGCATGTTAAAAGGTACTAGACAGTGAGATAATGCATTTGGACTAAGTGAGATGGAGGAAGGCCAGCTCTGAGGCTTCCCTGGACTGTGGTGGGTCTTCAAGATTGCAAATAGCACGTCAGTCCCAGACACCAGTTTCCTTCACCACCTCTCTTTCCCATGGCAGCCACTTAATATGAATTTGCTTCCTATCAAATTGCTTGTCATCAGTTTAGCTCCTTCCCAAAGGCCAGCATCTATAATTCATACATTATTGCAATGTGAAGATTGGTGAAAAGAAACAAAATTTTTTGTAAATCAAGGTATTAAGTATCTGAGAATCCATTTTACCTATGATTCAAAGAAACTGAATTCTAGAATTCATGTGCATGTGAGTCTTAACAATGTCAGAAAAACTCTGTAGCAAAATTCAGTGACTATGACTTCAAAATGCATGTAAAGAGAAACAAGTCATATTTGCTTTTGTTCTTTAGTCTATATCATACATAGATAATAGGCACAGGTTAATTTCTGTTCATAGCTAATTTTTAAACAAAATTTTTAGTATTTTTCCACTAGTTATCCTGGGTGGGGCATAATTTTAAGCACTGATTTAATTCATGGTTTTCTTTTACCCCACACTCCCCATTTTTCCACCTTTAATTAATAAATGTTCATTCAGAATAGAAGCCTTCCTGGCATTTGGATACCATTCTGAGGTTGGAATTTTAAAATCTGACTTAATTTTGAAAAAATTACATGAATTTCTAAAATAAATTTAGAGTGCTTATCATGGTCAAATGACATTTATGGGGGAATTATTTAGTTTAGTTGATAATAGATGAGGAATTCTAAAATTGGCTGAAATTTATTACCCATTTGTTTTTGTCAAATTATGTTAATTACCTCTGGATATATGAAAGCTGTAGAGAAAATTAATAAAAACTGATAGTGTTCTACATTTAGAACCTCATGCTAAAAAGCATCAAAAGCAACAAAACTGATTAATTCTTTCCCAAAGTAAAATATTGTTTTGTTTGCATTTTTATTACTCTCTATTTATTTTCTAATTTGGAGGGAAGACAGAAGAATGAAAATAAGCAAGGCAGACAAAGAAAAGAAGCAGGAAGAGATACAAAAGGATAAATACAAATGTCAAAAACATTGGAAGCAAAAATCAAAAAGAGGAGACATTGTCCATTGTATCAAGATAAGATGAAGAAATTAGGACTCAAAGGAAAGAAAAGGTACAGGTTCCAGAGACCTAGCTGTCTGCCCTTCAGATCTAATGACAAAGTTCAGTCATTGAAACCACTGAATGAATGTGTCTGCAGAAGAGTGATGAAATCTCCACCTTCTGCTCCTGATTTCCAATGTGGTTGACAATTTCTTCAACACCTCTGTCCCACTAGCATCACCTGATAGCACCTTGACTTCTTATTTTAAAGAGGCATGAGGAAGAGGAAAGGAGGGGCTAGGGCTAGAATATTAAGTCACCACTCAATGAAGTCACAGTTAAGAGGTTCCTCCTTGTTCCAACTCTAAGGAACAAGTGAATGTAGTCTACACTCCACCCCCATACCTCTAGAATCCAGAACCTGGAGAAAGGAATTTACAGATGAGATTGGATTGAAAAAATAGAATGCCAACAAGTTGACTAAATTTAAAACTTTTGCTTCCTAAGAGACACAGATGGCAAGTTTGTTATAGTTAGCTCATCACAGGAGGTTTTTAAATAGCCCTGGTTAAGAATCAACTTATGAACATGTAGCCATTAAAATGCAATAAATCTAGTCAGCACAATAAATATGCAGTGGGCAAGAACTATAGTAGATGCCTTCCTACTCATTTTTAACAATAGGCTCAAATAGGTTTGATGGTTTAAGAGGTTGTAGGGAATTGTGGTTTCTGTGTGCACATTCTGACGTAAAAAATAAACAAAAATCATGTAATAAACAAGAGCTTTCCTTCTTATGATCCTGCTCAACTTATTGTTTGGAATGTTAGATATGTTTAATGAAACACCAGTTTTAGATTCCCTTATAAAAATCAACTTAATGGAAAAAATTCAAGCCAACATATGTACAAAATGAAATAATAGCTACTGTATATATTTTTTGTATATTTTCTTAGCCAATAAGAATCATTATCTAGAAAGCCTTTTTGTAATAACAATGAAAAAAGTGTTTTTTGAGGTGATTAATAATGATCTAATGCTAGGAATTCAGTATTGATGTGTTATTCCTCTATGCTCTGAGAAGAGTGTGACTTTCTGGGAAGGAACTGTCTTTGAAGCTTTTGGTTAGAAAATGCTGAAATGGCACATCACAGCTTGACGCCCCCTGGGTGAGTCATCTTTACCTGGTGCTGGAGTGTCTTTCTGAAAGCCCAGACTGGCGCATGTCTCTCCTGTTGGCATAACTATATTTAGAATCTATAGCTAGAGAGCTCAGGGCTTCTCAGGAAGGTATTTTTAAATGTGTCATCACTCTAGACATGCTCTCCCTCCCTCTCCAACTGCTTCAGCCTCCCTCATATTTTCACACATCCAAATGGAAAAGAATCAAGAAAAAATCACTTCCAGCGGAACCTGTGACACTAGTCTCATCTGGAATGTTAAGCTCTGGGCTTAGACTTATGCTAATAGCTCCCTTGGCTCTTGGGCTTAATGAAGTCTGAATTCTTCAGGCAGCTCAGCAGTAGGATGTGCAGCACAGTATTGGGCTCATTGTTCACTGTAAACCTTAGAGGAGAACATAGGAAAGTCCAGTGGATTTCTTTTTCTTTCATTTATTAAAACAAGCTTGACAAAGGTTTGCGTGCTGGAATAGGAAATTCTGGCAATTGCTAGCTATGGCTCTACTCCGTGGTATATTGAATAATGATGGAGCATCGTGGGGAAACCAAGTTTTTGTTCTAGCTATGAAGGTATCATTAGTGGAGTCACGAGCGACAGGAAATAGATAGAGATCTGCACACTGTACATAGAATATACACATCAGTAAAGCATTATTAACATGTCACTGGAATGAAGAAATCTTAGTGGATAAATGAAGTCTCCTCTGCAGATAATTTGATTCATATCCCTGGGATTTCCATAACAAACCAGCAGTCTTTTTACATGCCTTTGGATTTATATGGTCCTGGGCCAAAAAATGGATTCACTCTTAAGGAAATCATTCAATTAGCAGTCTTGTTAAATTATTTAGTGTACATTTATATGTCTCGTACCTGCTTTGCAAATTTGTGCATACTGCATTGCTGTATGTACCAAATTAGGGAAAAAATGGTATGTTTCTAATTGGGGAGACTAGGATATCTATAACAAGTAAACCTCCAAAACAAGACTTTTTTATTATTAACCTAGCACAGAATTGCATAATTAATTCCTGGATGATGGGTATGGAAGAATTAGATCAACATAGGCTAGCACAATAAAAAAAAAATTTAAGAGCAGATAATTTACACTGGTAGAAGTAGCTCAGAAAACAAAAGGGAGATGATAGAAGGAAAGGGTGTTCACTGGCAGCACAGGCAATATAGGGCAGTGAGGCAAAAAGGAGAGTCCCTAAAGGAGAGTGGAGGCACCCAAAGACATTATGATAGCATGGGAATGATTTTGAAGTATCAATGTCTAAGTAAGGAAGCTGATGTTTTCCTGAGGATGGGAGAATGCCATTACACATTTTGGAGTATTTTAGAATACAGTGGTGGTATTTTAGAAATGGATTTTGGGAAGATGAATTCAGCACAATTCCTGAATAAATAGAAACTTTTAAAAAGCTTGGAAGCAAGAATATTAGCTAGGAAGTGCGTTCTCTAATTCAGGTTGAGATGAAGGAGGGCTTCAACTTGGTCATAGAAGATCAAATGAAATGGAACTATTTTGAGAAATATTGTTGTAAATAAAATGAAGCCAAATATCGTGGGGACACTGTTCTTTATATATCCAGTAGTGTCCTTAATGTATCTAAATGAATGAAAGGCAAAGAAAAGACCCAAATGCACGAAGTATGACTATAATTACCATCCAAACAATATAGTAATGATAATTTATTGAGTTCTTAAAAAATGACAAGCAATGTGCTACAAACTTTATATACATGTTCTTATATAATGTTAATCCAGTACCCTAGGAGGAAAGTAATATTTTCCATAATTCAGAAATGAATCAATAGAGGTGGAAAATGATGAAGTAAACTTGCCAAAATTTTCCCAGCCTTGATTTCAAATCATGCTTCATTCCCCCACTAGGGAATTTTAACTATATATTCTCTTGTATAGACTTTTACCATATCACTGGTATAAACACAAATTGAAACCATAGACCTGTGACATATAATTAAGAGATAGCGATTCTTTAATTTCCTAGCACATATTTGTATAGAAGTTATGAATTCATTTACCTCACCTACCACTCTCCATTTTGACTCATTGAATACAGGACAGGTTTTGTCAAAACCTTATTAAATCCATATTGTATTATGTCCGCAGCAATCTTGAAAAATTAGAATAATAAATATATTATTAATATTAATATGAACATATATTTACAGATTAGCGTATATCAATATCTATATCTATATCTCTCTCTATATATCTATGTATATAATTTCCTTGGCATCACCTGCTCTTAGAATAATAAATATATTATTAATATGAACATATATTTACAGATTAGCATATATCAATATCTATATCTATATCTCTCTCTATATATCTATGTATATAATTTCCTTGGCATCACCTGCTCCCTACCTTTTCTAAATACTTGATGCATTTTTTTCTAAATGTGCAGTACAGTTTATATAAAATATTGGCATTAATTATATAACTCCATAGCCTAAATATATATTTGTTGTAATTTTTAAACTTCATTTAAAAAAAATTCAGACTTGCATTTTCTTATCTTTAGATTGTAGCAACTTTTCACTATTTCATCAGAGATTCTTAACGTTGAGCTTATTCATCTGCAAATTTTCTTTTTTGGGGAGAGTCTATGTAATTTATCTGGGCCAGGAAAACTAAATTCAGTAAATTCATGCAGAAAGCTCTTAAAAATCCCTAAATAATATTTCAATTAAATCCTTCTTTAAAATAATTATTTTGTTATAGCCTTTGTGGTCCCAAATCCTTCAGAGGCCAAATAGAACAGTAAAAGTATTTGTTTCTTTCAGCTTTTAACTGTAGCTGGCTTGTCTTTATTGCTCATACTCCAAATAGAAGTCAAAATTCTCCCTTGGTACCCCTGGGGATAAAAACATATGTTTATAAAAAATTAAACAAAATATATATATATATATATATATATATATATATATATATATATATATAATTCTCGCTTGGATTTATCCACACTGGGAAGAGACAAAGTCATCTAGGACACATAACGATGTTGTTAACTTGAAATTCCTTTTACCTGTACCAGTAATGGGCTGTCCAGATCCTTTTTCCTCCATTGTTAGAGCACCTTCTTTTGACAAATAGCACATAATAATGAGTTTACGTAAAATGGTTAGATGTGTAGTTTGACAATAAAACAGAATTTTTGTGTGTTTCTTCTTTTTCTATTTTAATACAACTTACCCTAACTGAAACCAAAACTATGACCTAAGAGTTACTAACAGTATGGTCTAACCACCTGAACTAATTCTGCAAAGATGAGCAGAGCTGATGGTACCATGTTTACACACTATGCAAAAGGCTGCTTTCAGCCTTGATTTAAGAGGACTGAGGCCTGGAAATATGAAGACGAAATTATATGATTGCCTCTTCTAATTTTCCAGTGAGGAACCTCAGCACTGTCACCATGTAGAAAAGCACTTAGGTTCATGGTGGGCCTGCTCAATGCCAGATGTTTTTTCTACACAATTCATTTGAGTCCTAAAATAGGCCTGTGTATAATTATTATCATGCCTGTGTTATGAAACAGAACACCAAGGGTTCAAGGAGTTTGTGTTACTTACCAAATACGGAGAGAGCTTTAAAATATGTATTTTGTTTAACTTCTTGTGTGGATGAAGGTAAGTGGCCTAGGCAATTTTGGTAGGCAGCGTTCTTATTTCATAAAATAAAATAAAATAAAATAAAATAAAATAAAATAAAATAAAATAAAAT